>NW_028318721.1:0-300000 GCF_062004578.1 Staurois parvus | reverse complement strand
CCTTCCTCTCTTTTTCTTGTTACTGCATTAGAGCCTTGCTTCCACTCTGAGAAGAGCTGCCTAAATGTTACTGCTCCCATCCATCCATGCCTGATATCCATCTGGCACCTTTATCTTACAGCTACAGAGGTTGGGCTCCAACAAGCGCGCCCTATACAATATACATACCCCAGGACTGTGTCTACGAATCAGTACCTGGAGCTCAGGCAGCGGATTTGCAGGTCCTTTGGAGAGGAGCCCTCCAGGTTGCTGGTATGGACAAGGCAAGTGCTATCCAACCCCAGGGGAACGGGCCAGGGACCATCGGAAGTTACGGATGCCATTCCTGGGAGAGCGACCCCAGGAGCAATGGGTGACTGAGTTGGACAGGATGATAAAGCAGGAGATGGAGCTGGACAACAGATATCGGGCTCTGCAATGGTACGCAGAGCAGGAATATTTAGGGGTGACAACAGAGTGCTCTCCAGAGGGATATGACTTTCGTGGCCCTGGATTGCTGTGGGAGAGCCTTACAGATCATTTTGTGTTTGGCGATGGAGAACCTACCCTGGAGGAGTTGCGAGAAGGCAGAGAGGCTATGTTCGGTCTCACAGGGGTCTCAGAGCTTGAACCAGATCTGGAATACCTGCTGAAGAAAGAACTGCATCTGGTAAGGGCATACAGGCAACTGCTAAAACATGTTCCGCAGCATGCCCAAGAATCAGCAGTGAAAATTCCAGAGACTGGGTATTTGATAGACTTCTCTGCTGAGGAAAAACAACCTGGTAAGCCTCCAGCAGAAGACCTGGCAACAGGGCCAAACATTAGTGAACTCTGCCCAGCACTGGTAACATCTTCTGAGTTCCACAGACAGGAGATGAGATGGTGAAACCCTATCCCCAGACACCAGTTCCAGAGACTGGGGACTTGATAGACTTTTCTGCTGAAGAGGAACCAGCCGGCACGCCTCCCGCCGAAGAGCTGGCATCAGGGCATGGCGTGGTTGACCTCTGCCCACAACAATCAGCACCGCAGAAGCTACAGGAAAAGGATGCAATCGGCACCTCACAACAGCAGCTTGAGCTGATGTCCGTGGATGGGACTTCAGTCTCCACTGACACAACCCCAGAAAAGGGTCTAGCATTGGGACAAGAGGATGACAACCTTACTTTGCAAACACTGGGGGATGTCCATCAAGTCAAAGTGGATGAGACTACAGTCGCCACCTGGATACCCCAGGGATACTGGGCAGTCAGCCCAGATCCCCCACCGCATGATGGAGCCGGGCCAGCCACCCTGTCTTCTCTCCAGCGGCTGAGAGGACTTCAGGGAGAAGGACCAGTCCGTACTTCCCCCCCCCCAGCGGTGGGTATGTTCTATGAGAGAGGCAGAGGTTGGCTGGGTGAGTAATGCTTTGTGTGGGACAATTTGTTTGGGGTACTGTGTGGGTGATGGCATTGGGGGACTGGAAGTACAGACTAACTTCGGAGTCCATCTGTCTGAGATTTACTCCTGCGTTAGTCTCCTGCCGAAAGGGGAGATATGTGACGGGAGTGACTTTGGGTGGGGGGCCCATGGAACACAGCCCCCTTTGGAGAGGTGGGGAGACCCCTGTCTCAGCTCCTCATATCCCTGTTATGTGTAAGCCACCCTGTGCCTTTTAGGGGTACAGGGTGGTCTGTCCTGATATTGTGTAGACATGTATAGGTGGGGTGTGGGGGTTGTCCATTGTCTACTGCCACGTGGTGTATCCCATTGTTCTATTGTGTGTCTTACTTGGGAGTTTGTACTGGCTTGGTGGGGGGTGTTTCCGGCAGCCCTTCCCCGATGGGACGGCTTGCTGATGTGTTTCCTGTTACTGGTTGTATTTCCCCGCCCTGTGTATATATCTTGTGTCTGTGTTAAAATAAAGCAGTTCATTTCCTGTCTTTCATACAAGTCTGGTGCTGTCTCCTCTTGTATGGTCAGTGGTGGTGTCCATGGATCTGTGTTCAGACAGGGAAGCAGAAGTCTAACGAAAATACCCTAGTGAAGTTGGGGGTCGGTTCCGTTACATGAGGATATGGAGAATCACCTACGCAGAAACAACCTCCGCCTGGTAGGCATCCCTGAGAAATCAGAGGGAAGAAACAGAGTTGATTTTATTGAGACCTGGCTTCTAACCACATTTTGCGAAGATAACTTAACTCCATTCTTCTCTGTGGAAAGAGCTCACAGAGTGCCACCTTATCCCCCGCCACCAGGGGGCCCAAACAGACCATCCCTGCTGAAACCACTGTATTATAAATATGAAGACATCATTCTCAGACTTGCCAGACAACAACCAAACATGGAGATCCAAGGAGGAAAAATTTCTATATTCCCAGATATTTCTGCTGAAATCCAGTGCAAGTGAAGCGCAAATTTACCAACGTCAAACGCCGCTTGGGGCCACTTCAGGTGCCTTACTCCATGCTTTACCCTGCCAAGCTGTGAGTGGTAGCAGACAGCTCTGCACAATTTTTTGATTCTCATAATGCAGCAGCCCACTGGCTTGACCGCAATGAACGGCGCCTGCGCCCAGCTCCTGTCTGTTCCCAGCATTAGCTGGTGTCCCCAATGTGTATCCAGTATTGTCTCCCCTTCTGTGATAATGGAGTAAAAGGAAGAGCAGTTCACCCACACTACATTTGTGGAAGTTGGCTCACATGGCTAACTCCTTTTGAAAAGTCGGCATTAGCCCTTTTGATAACCCTCCCTCCCAAAGCAACCCTGCAGGGTGTTTTGAGTTTATTCAAGTTTTGCCCTATTTGGGCCTAGGTGGTGTCTTTTTTTTTTATTCTTTTTCATGCCGCCTCTGGAACGTTGACCAGCCTATATCATTCCTTGCCTCTTTGACTACAGCACACTGGATACATAATCTTGGGCTTCCAAAGATTAAAGGGCATCTTCTCCGTGGTAATCACTCTACAAGTTCTTTTGGGCACTAGACTATGCCTCTTAAGGGACAATACTACTGTCACCATCTCTTCTCTCTCAGCTATGAGTCGTTATAAAGACACTGTTCTCTTGGGTTGTGTGGGCTACATACAACCCGTAGCCCACACAACCCTAAGAAGAGGACTGCTATCTTCATTTTCATCAGCCACCAAGACGCTTCCATCGTCTGCCACCAAGACTCACCTGACCATGGACACTCTTCATCTCATGAAACGCTCTAAATTCCCCGTCCAGTTTCATGTGGCATATTCTAAATATTTTCGGGGTGAGTATAATAGTCGCTAGGGGAGTACCTTTCACGGTCCTCTCCTCACAGGGTGATCTGCTAGGCCACTTTATAGTTTTACTCTGTAACTGGGACTCTCATGTATGTGTTATTACCAACATTTATATTCCACCATCATTTAAAATAGAGGTAGTAAAGTGTCTATTCCAATTCGTAGCCATCTACCCACAAACATCAATATTGGTAGTGGGAGATTTCAATACTGTTTTGGATGCTTCCTCTGTACTCACTGTGGGACAGGGAAGGAACAGATATCTGAGGGCACAGTGTGTTTAGGGGTGGGGCGGGCATCTCATCCTGCAGCCTAATGCATGGAAGCCAATGCCCCAGGGGTGATCACTGTCCAGTGAGGAAGAGACGGAGTGGTGAGTGCGCTTGGTGCACTGTGTGGGAAGATAGGACCTGAAACGGGAATTACTATAGATAAGGGCTGCTTGCTGACAGCTGTGTTTTGCAAAGGTAGATAACCATATGAGGCCAATGGAGGGGGAGGATGTGCAAAGGTCAGCTTCGGTCACGTGCTGCAGAGGTAAATTGACAGGTGAGTTGCAGACGGTGCATAGGTGAGCTGCGGCTGGGGGGTGCAGAGGTCAGCTGAGTTGCAACCCACCTCTGCTCCCCCCAGCCACAGCTCACTTCTGCATCCCGTCTGCAACTCACCCCTGCACCTTGTCTGCGACTCACCTCTGCACCCTGTCTGTGGCTCATCTCTGCACCCTGTCTGAAACTCACCTGTCAATTCACCTCTGCAACAACTGACTGCAGCTCACAACTGTCATCAGCCGGCCCTATCTATAGTAACCACAACTTCCTGCAGCTCACCTCTGCACCCCCTGTCCACACCTGTACATTAAAAAAATAAGACCTACACCGAAAATAAGACCTAGTGTGTTTTTTTGAGCCAAAAAAATATAAGACATATATTTGTCTTATTTTCGGGGAAAAAAGGTGTGTGTGTATGTATATATATATATATATATTTATTACAGTAACAATTTTCAAACTTCAGTGCATAATATAGTGTCTACGTTAACCTATTAATCAAACGGTTAGTGGTGTTTGTATGTGCATAAATATTCATTTACTTTTGATAGCCACAGTCTATACCAGTGATGGCGAACCTTTTTGAGTGCCCAAACTGCAACCCAAAACCAACTTATTTCTTTCAAAGTGCCACCACTGCAATGAAACCTGAATATCGAGCTTTTGGTTTAGAAAAAACAACTCGTACAGTAGTGCAAACTAATTAACAGTACAGGGATGACCAGAGACTGCGGACACAGTACAGGGATGACCAGAGACTGCGGACACAGTACAGGGATGACCAGAGACTGCGGACAGTATAGGGATGACCAGAGACTGCGGACAGTACAGGGATGACCAGAGACTGTGGACACAGTACAGGGATGACCAGAGACTGCGGACACAGTACAGGGATGCCCAGAGACTGCGGACACAGTACAGGGATGACCAGAGACTGCGGACACACAGTACAGGAGATGACCAGAGACTGCGGACACACAGTACAGGAGATGACCAGAGACTGCGGACAGTACAGGAGATGACCAGAGACTGCGGACAGTACAGGGATGACCAGAGACTGCGGACAGTACAGGGATGACCAGAGACTGCGGACACAGTACAGGGATGACCAGAGACTGCGGACAGTACAGGGATGACCAGAGACTGCGGACACAGTACAGGGATGACCAGAGACTGCGGACAGTACAGGGATGACCAGAGACTGCGGACACAGTACAGGGATGACCAGAGACTGCGGACACAGTACAGGAGATGACCAGAGACTGCGGACACAGTACAGGGATGACCAGAGACTGCGGACAGTACAGGGATGACCAGAGACTGCGGACACAGTACAGGGATGACCAGAGACTGCGGACACAGTACAGGGATGACCAGAGACTGCGGACACAGTACAGGAGATGACCAGAGACTGCGGACACAGTACAGGAGATGACCAGAGACTGCGGACACAGTACAGGAGATGACCAGAGACTGCGGACACAGTACAGGAGATGACCAGAGACTGCGAACAGTACAGGAGATGACCAGAGACTGCGGACAGTACAGGGATGACCAGAGACTGCGGACAGTACAGGGATGACCAGAGACTGCGGACACAGTACAGGGATGACCAGAGACTGCAGACACAGCACAGGGATGACCAGAGACTGCAGACACAGCACAGGGATGACCAGAGACTGCAGACACAGCACAGGGATGACCAGAGACTGCAGACACAGCACAGGGATGACCAGAGACTGCAGACACAGTACAGGGATGACCAGAGACTGCAGACACAGTACAGGGATGACCAGAGACTGCGGACAGTACAGGGATGACCAGAGACTGCGGACACAGTACAGGGATGACCAGAGACTGCGGACACAGTACAGGAGATGACCAGAGACTGCGGACACAGTACAGGGATGACCAGAGACTGCGGACACAGTACAGGAGATGACCAGAGACTGCGGACACAGTACAGGGATGACCAGAGACTGCGGACACAGTACAGGGATGACCAGAGACTGCGGACAGTACAGGAGATGACCAGAGACTGCGGACAGTACAGGAGATGACCAGAGACTGCGGACACAGTACAGGAGATGACCAGAGACTGCGAACAGTACAGAAGATGACCAGAGACTGCGGACAGTACAGGAGATGACCAGAGACTGCGGACAGTACAGGGATGACCAGAGACTGCGGACACAGTACAGGGATGACCAGAGACTGCGGACAGTACAGGGATGACCAGAGACTGCGGACACAGTACAGGAGATGACCAGAGACTGCGGACACAGTACAGGGATGACCAGAGACTGCGGACACAGTACAGGGATGACCAGAGACTGCGGACAGTACAGGAGATGACCAGAGACTGCGGACAGTACAGGAGATGACCAGAGACTGCGGACACAGTACAGGAGATGACCAGAGACTGCGAACAGTACAGAAGATGACCAGAGACTGCGGACAGTACAGGAGATGACCAGAGACTGCGGACAGTACAGGGATGACCAGAGACTGCGGACACAGTACAGGGATGACCAGAGACTGCGGACAGTACAGGGATGACCAGAGACTGCGGACACAGTACAGGAGATGACCAGAGACTGCGGACACAGTACAGGGATGACCAATGACTGCGGACAGTCCAGGGATGACCAGAGACTGCGGAAAGTACAGGAGATGACCAGAGACTGCGGACAGTACAGGGATGACCAGAGACTGCGGACATAGTACAGGGATGACCAGAGACTGCGGACACAGTACAGGGATGACCAGAGACTGCGGACAGTACAGGGATGACCAGAGACTGCGGACACAGTACAGGGATGACCAGAGACTGCGGACACAGTACAGGAGATGACCAGAGACTGCGGACACAGTACCGGGATGACCAGAGACTGCGGACAGCACAGGGATGACCAGAGACTGCGGACACAGTACAGGGATGACCAGAGACTGCGGACAGCACAGGGATGACCAGAGACTGCGGACAGTACAGGAGATGACCAGAGACTGCGGACAGTACAGGGGATGACCAGAGACTGCGGACAGCACAGGGATGACCAGAGACTGCGGACAGCACAGGGATGACCAGAGACTGCGGACAGCACAGGGATGACCAGAGACTGCGGACAGCACAGGGATGACCAGAGACTGCGGACAGCACAGGGATGACCAGAGACTGCGGACAGCACAGGGATGACCAGAGACTGCGGACAGCACAGGGATGACCAGAGACTGCGGACAGCACAGGGATGACCAGAGACTGCGGACAGCACAGGGATGACCAGAGACTGCGGACAGCACAGGGATGACCAGAGACTGCGGACACAGTACAGGAGATGACCAGAGACTGCGGACACAGTACAGGAGATGACCAGAGACTGCGGACACAGTACAGGAGATGACCAGAGACTGCGAACAGTACAGGAGATGACCAGAGACTGCGGACAGTACAGGGATGACCAGAGACTGCGGACAGTACAGGGATGACCAGAGACTGCGGACACAGTACAGGGATGACCAGAGACTGCAGACACAGTACAGGGATGACCAGAGACTGCAGACACAGTACAGGGATGACCAGAGACTGCAGACACAGTACAGGGATGACCAGAGACTGCAGACACAGTACAGGGATGACCAGAGACTGCAGACACAGTACAGGGATGACCAGAGACTGCAGACACAGTACAGGGATGACCAGAGACTGCGGACAGTACAGGGATGACCAGAGACTGCGGACACAGTACAGGGATGACCAGAGACTGCGGACACAGTACATGGATGACCAGAGACTGCGGACACAGTACAGGGATGACCAGAGACTGCGGAAACAGTACAGGAGATGACCAGAGACTGCGGACAGTACAGGGATGACCAGAGACTGCGGACACAGTACAGGAGATGACCAGAGACTGTGGACACAGTACAGGGATGACCAGAGACTGCGGACACAGTACAGGGATGACCAGAGACTGCGGACACAGTACAGGGATGACCAGAGACTGCGGACAGTACAGGAGATGACCAGAGACTGCGGACAGTACAGGAGATGACCAGAGACTGCGGACACAGTACAGGAGATGACCAGAGACTGCGGACACAGTACAGGAGATGACCAGAGACTGCGAACAGTACAGAAGATGACCAGAGACTGCGGACAGTACAGGAGATGACCAGAGACTGCGGACAGTACAGGGATGACCAGAGACTGCGGACACAGTACAGGGATGACCAGAGACTGCGGACAGTACAGGGATGATCAGAGACTGCGGACACAGTACAGGAGATGACCAGAGACTGCGGACACAGTACAGGGATGACCAATGACTGCGGACAGTACAGGGATGACCAGAGACTGCGGAAAGTACAGGAGATGACCAGAGACTGCGGACAGTACAGGGATGACCAGAGACTGCGGACATAGTACAGGGATGACCAGAGACTGCGGACAGTACAGGGATGACCAGAGACTGCGGACACAGTACAGGGATGACCAGAGACTGCGGACAGTACAGGGATGACCAGAAACTGCAGACACAGTACAGGGATGACCAGAGACTGCGGACACAGTACAGGAGATGACCAGAGACTGCGGACACAGTACCGGGATGACCAGAGACTGCGGACAGCACAGGGATGACCAGAGACTGCGGACACAGTACAGGGATGACCAGAGACTGCGGACAGCACAGGGATGACCAGAGACTGCGGACAGTACAGGAGATGACCAGAGACTGCGGACAGTACAGGGGATGACCAGAGACTGCGGACAGCACAGGGATGACCAGAGACTGCGGACAGCACAGGGATGACCAGAGACTGCGGACAGCACAGGGATGACCAGAGACTGCGGACACAGTACAGGGATGACCAGAGACTGCGGACAGCACAGGGATGACCAGAGACTGCGGACAGCACAGGAGATGACCAGAGACTGCGGACAGTACAGGGGATGACCAGAGACTGCGGACAGCACAGGGATGACCAGAGACTGCGGACAGCACAGGGATGACCAGAGACTGCGGACAGTACAGAGATGACTGCTGACCTTTGGGGAGGGAGGGGGAGCGGGTACCTGAATTTGACAGGTACCCGCTCTTACTTCCGCAGAGTTTTTTTTTTTATCTTACCTGTTCCTTTATCCAGCCGCGCGTTGTCTTCCCGGCTTCTGTAGTCTTCCCGGCTTCTGTAGTGTGGGCGCTCGTCGGACAGCCGGATGCCCAGTGCGCATGCGCGAGAAGCGCTGCGCTTTGTGATTGGTACGGCGGCTTCTGGGATCTGTCATGTGTCCCAGGTACCGCCTTACCATTCACAAAGAGCACTGCTTCTTGTGCATGCGCACTTGGGACCCGGCTGTCACGCACACTACAGCCGGGAAGACAGCGCGCCGCTGGATTCTCCTGACGTGCCCACAGATAAGGCTCGGCGTGCCGGCTGTGGCACGCGTGCCACGGGTTCGCCATCACTGGTCTATACTTACATCGATCTTGTTGGGTTATTTAAAGAATTCTGCTTGGCAAAATTAAGGCAAAATAATTAAGGCAGTTAAATTATTTTTTCAGTTATTTTTGTATTGGAGGTGCTATGATTCAATCTATTTAGCTGACTAAATTAATTGTTCAGGCATTCCCTGACAGAGTGAGTCCTATCCCCTGCCGCTTTCCTCCTCTCTAGCTGGTGTTGTGAAAGAGCCCGGCGCTTGCTTCCCAGGGATCTCAGTTGTGGATGTCTCTTCTCTGTTTGAAGTATTGGTGGAGTGGAGCTTTGATGCCAGTTACTAAAATAATATATCAAAATGTATTTGTAATTATATTTGTTTATATCTATTATCAGATCATCACCCTTTGAGGCCCTTTTGAAGAAGCAGGTTCCTCTTTTGAAATGCATAGAAGCCATAACAAGGCTTCTTGAAACACATGAAATCATATACCATTTGTGATACTGACAAATTACAGGGGAGTCTACTGCACTAAACAGGGATTTTTATATTGACTTTTCTGGTTCAATATTTTTATTAAGAAAGGTTTGTTTGAAGAATAATAATACATAATTAGATACAATAATACATAATTAGATACATCCAGCTAACTTGTATTAGCCAAATAATGGAATGTCCAATGACTGCAAAAAGCCGAACCAAATGATGGCAGTAACAATCCATCATATTACTGGAAAAAAGAAGTGGAAAGAAGAGAGAAAAGAAGAAGGAAAAAAAAAAAAGGAATCAGAAAGAAAACATGGAGGAAAGGAAAACTAGAAGAATCACGGATCCAGGGCTAGCACAGGCAGCGACTATAAGAGGCCATAACTAGTAGGGGGCAGAGATGGCAAGGAATAACGTTTCCAAGGTTCCCAAACTTTAAGGAATCTCGGATGAGAATCATGAAGATCGCTAAACATCTGTTCATTGATCAACATAGCATTCATCCGGGTCTTCACCCCCTGGAAGACAACCGAAGGGGTTCTCCAGGCTTGAGCTATGGCACGTTTGGCCGAAATAAATAGACCTAGACAGACCCAAAACTGGGCAATGCAGGAGGGCCACCCTTGCATCCCTACGGACCGTAATATGAAAATAGCATTTGTAGCAAACCAAAAACCCTAGACCAGAAGCCTATCAATCGCGGGCACGACCACCAAATGTGCAAGACGTCCCCACATAGACCACAATTCCAGAAACACCTATCTTCACCAGTTGGATTAAAGTGAGCAGTCCGAGCTGGGACCCAGTACCACCCCAGGAGAACTTTGTAGGCTGCCTCAAGAGTGACTGTATTGAATGAACATTTCGCTACCATCCCCCAGGCCCTACGCCAATCCTTCGCTGCAATCGAGACACCCAGATCTCGCTCCCATTGAGAGACATAAGACAGGGGTGGTGAGGAGGACCTACTGTTAAGGGAAGCATAAATTACAGAAATGATACCAGGGGACCCTGGAGAATGCTGACACACGTGTTCAAAGGGCATTTTGCGATAAGAATATGTAGAGGTACAACGGAGGGATTAGACCCAGTGGCGCAACTGCAAATACCGATAATATTCCCGTGACGGGACCCCCGTTGATTCTCAAAGAGATTCCCATGATGGAAACGTACGAGCATTCAGAAAATCATATACAATGACAAAGCCATGGGAGGTCCACCAAGAGAATGAAAGTAAGTGTAATGCCAAGATAAGCCAGAGAATGGGATGCCCAATGGTCCCTACCATGTCTGCAACCGTTCAACCAGGTCAGCAGGGAGCGTAATATTCAATGCCGTGGTTTTAGACAAATTGATGTGAAGACCAGATATATTCGAAAAACGGTCCAATATGACCTGGAGGTTGGGGAGAGTGATGAGAGGATTGGTTAAAAGAGCATCATCCGCATAAAAGTTGGCCTTGTATTGAGTACCGGCATAGGGGACACCAGAAATATCCGGGTGATTTCGAATGGCTGCAGCTAAAGGTTCAAGAGTGAGAACAAAAAGAGCATGTGATAATGGGCATCCCTGTCTCGTGCCCCTAAAAATAGGGAAAGATAAGGAAAAGAAACCTGCATATTTAACAGAGGCCAAGGGAGACGAATATAAAGCTGAGATCCAAGCCAGAAATGCATCACCAAACCCCCATCTAGACAGCGTATATGTCAAGTACTCCCAAGAAAGCGAATCGAACGCTTTATAAATGTCTAGGGATAAAAGGAACCCCGGTATCTTGCGGCGATGCAAAATACGAATGAGATGGATGACTTTACAGATGTTATCAGCAGCTTGTCGCCCCGGAACAAAGTGTCAAGGTCCTACCTTTCTTCAGGGCTTGTGCTGCTCCATGTGCTGGCATCCATCTTAGGTGTCTGCAAAGCATTGTGGGATCCTTTATGCTTTCAGCCTCTGCGGCTCCTCCCCCAGGAGGTGGCGGCTTATCATATATAAGTCTGTTGTTTGTAGCTGTCCATTGCATTCGTGTCCTGTCTGTTGCACAGCAGCAAGCTCCTGTTTAGTTCTCATTGCTCTCCTGGATACCGACTCTGGCGACCATCCTTCCTGGCTTCTGACCCCGGCTCTGGCGACCATCCTTCCTGGCTTCTGACCCCGGCTCTGGCGATCATCCTTCCTGGCTTCTGACCCCGGCTCTGGCGACCATCCTTCCTGGCTTCTGTCCTACCAAGTCATCCGCTGTTGCTGTTGGACTTGCATAGACTCTGTCTTGTTTTTTTTTTACAATAAACCTACCTTTAATTGCACCTCCTTGTGTGTCTGGCTCCTCGCTCCCTGACACGAAGCCAACCTGATCTCGATGAATAAGTGAGAGTAGATACTTATTAATTCGGGTGCTCAGAACCTTTCCCAGAATCTTCAAGTCCACATTGAGCAGCGAGATTGGTCTAAAAGCTTTGCGGTTCAAAGGCATCTTCAGATTTCTTAGGGATCATAGTAATATGCGCCTGAAGAGACTCCAAAGAAAGCCGGGAACCCTGCTTCAAAGAATTGAAAAAGGCTGTCAAGTGAGGAACCAGAATGTTGGCAAATTAGAGCCCAGAAAACCCATCTGGGCCTGGAGCCTTGAAGGCCTTCAAACATTTGATGGATTGATAAAGTTCAGATTCTGAGATATCCGCATTCAGGGCATCGCGGGCTGCAACGGATAAAGAGGGTAGATGCAACTCAGTGAAAAAACTATCAGCATGTTCAGCGACAAAAGTGTTCGGTTTTTGGTAAAGAGAGGACAAAAATTCCGCAAATCTATGAGTAATCTTCACAGGGTCCGAGGTAAGGCCACCGGCCCTCATTCGGAGTTGAACAGGTTTATGCGTGCGACCTAGCGAATTAAGCTTCTTGGCCAACATTGGCCCCGGTTTATTGGCGCATGTATAAAACCGGCCCAGCGTAAAGCCTTCTCAGCTTGTGTAGTGGAAAGGAGATCAAGTTCAGCAGCCACCGCATCTCGAGCTTTCCTATTGGCCGTAGTCGGGCAGGCTTTCCAAGTAGCATTTACCACAGCCAATTTCGAGGTCAATTCCAACATCCTCTTCTCTCTGGCCCATTTCCTGGACGAGGCAATCTGAATCAAGTGACCCCTAATGGTGGCTTTGTGAGCCTCCCACAGAGTGACAGCTGAGGATACAGAACCCACATTGTCCGTAAAATAGGATTGAATGTGCGAAAGAACCTGGGAGCAAGAAGCCTGAGTGGTGAGCAGGAATTCATTGAGTTTCCACATAAAAGAGGGCCGAGCCATACCAGAAAGACACAGTGAAAAGACCAATGGGTCATGATCAGACACGGGTGAGGTCGAGATGACAATCTTTTGAATTAAAGATAAATATTGGAAGGAAATGAAGACGTGATCTATTCCACAAAAGCTCAGGTGTGGGGCCAAATGAAAAGTGTATTCCCGCGACGTAGGATGCAGTTTCTGCCATACATCAACCAGACCATGAGCTTGCAACGTATCACGCAATTTAGATTCCTGAGAAAGGTCATGGCTAGGGGTCCCTCTCGTTGAGTAACAGCGATCAACAGATGAATTAAGAGCAACATTCGAATCACCCATGAATAAGAGAATACCACGTTGGTGGTGCAAATTCACCTTTAGCAAGTGAGAAAAAAATGTGTGTTGAAATCTATTTGGTGCATAATAACCCACCAGGGTCACCTCCTGGTCCCAAAGGGTACCCCGAAGGAGCAAATACCTGTCGGTGGGATCAGCTATTTCCAGGTTACAAGTAAACAGCAGATTGCATTTAAAAGCAATCACCATGCCCCTATGATTCTCAAGGGCCGAAGCAGAGAAAAGGTTGGATAATGGTGAGAGAGGTAACGTGGCGCAGAGGATTGAGAAAACCTAGTTTCCTGCAGACAGACTACATCCACGTCTTGAGACTTAAGATGATGGAACACTAGAACGCTTGGTCGGAGAATTAAAACCATGGATATTTTGAGAAAAAAATCTTCAAAGGTTTTAAAGCCATACTGAGTCAAGGGAATTCAGCTGCCAGAATACGCAGGAATAGCGGTCCAATCCTCAAATGCAACCTTACCCTGGGCTGCTCCAGATCCGTGAGAAAAGAGAAAAAAAAAAGACAAAAAGCAAGAAACAGAAGAAGAAAGTGTACACTCTAAGATAGTGTAACGAAACCACAATCAGTGGAAATTGCGTCAAAACCGCAAGGACTCACATAGGGGGCGCCTCTACCACCGGGCACATGGGTGCATCATAAACAACATAATACAAAAAAAACCTTCATGGGGAGGGGAAAAAAGGGGGAAGGGGAAGGAAAAAGGGGACCGGAAGGGAAGGGAGGAATAAAGAGCAAAAAGGCAAAGTCAAGTACATTACCTGAAGAAATGCATAATATGACACCATAGTATATAAATAAAATGTAAATAGGTACACAGACATATCAGCATAATAGAAATAAGGCATTCTTGGGTCACGGCCTCGATAGATAAGGCAGAGGACCACGAGCCAGGAAGACTCCCGGGTATATATAAAAAGGCACAATAACCCCCCCCCCCGCAAAAAAAAAAAACAAGGAGCCGGTGGGAGCCGAGGATTCACATAAGCAAAATCCCAGTATAACAGTAAAATTAGCGGATAGTGAAATTAGGGGATAGGACATAAAGCTTACAAACATGTCGCCTACCCCAAAAAAAAAAAAAAAAAGGACAAAAATTAAAACTCAAAGTTGGACTGTGAGCAGCCGGCGGGGCCAAGGATCACCACCAGTACAGACCAGTATTGCATAGAAAAACATTTCAAACTGTAAAACTGAAAACAAGCAACATACAAAACATACGAAAAGTTCGCCCAACAAGGGCCAGTCAAGGTCTCCGCCCCATCAGAAATGTGGAAAGTCACGGCAGTGGGGCAAGCCATCTGAAAAATTAAAAATCTTACCCATCCAACCGTACTCAACCTGGATCAGAGCAGGAGGATCCGGATAACGGATGGGGTACTAGGGAGGGAGCGTTGACAGCTGCAAACTTTCTCCCATATACGCCCCAGCTGAGAAGAAGGAGGACGGGAACCGGAGGGCCGCACCGGGCTGTAGGAGGTATCCCGCGAGGGCAGAAGGTGTAGCGCCTCCAGGGTCGACTTGGCCTCTTCCGGATTGTGGACAACATGGCTCCGACCTTGGTATGCGAACGTAAGCTTAAATGGAAAGCCCCATTGGTACTTGATGTGACGGTTCAAGAGGACTGACATGAAGGGATTCATCTGTCGACGTTTCTGGATGGTGTCAGATCCGCAAACAGCTGGTAAGTATGACCTTGAAAGCGAAGATCCTGCTTGTCTCGCGCAGAGCGAAGGAGTGATTCTTTTGTACGGTAGTAGGTACATTTAATTATGAAGTCCCTGGGAGGACCCTCAGACCTCCTCGGACCCAGGGCCCGATGAATGCGATCGAACTCCAGACGGTCTATCGGTATCGCCGGATACAACTCTTGAAAAAGCGCGGTAGCAGTGGATGTGAGGTCAACGATAGCTTAGGGCAGACCACGCAGGCGAAGATTACCCCGACGGGACCTATTCTCAAAATCTTCCAGCCGCAAGAGACCCGCGTCAAGCTCTCTTCTCAGACCTAAAAGGTCCTGTTCATGATATTCGATTACCGTAGCCACGGCATCCATCTTATCTTCAAGAACATCAGTGCGGCTTCCCAATTCGCGAGTTTCCTTGGTGAGATTATTCACTAGTCTGGAGGTGGCGGTGTGAAGCTCCTGCTGCAGCATGGTCTTGAACCTGGCCAGGAGGTCTGTGGCCCGCAAGGAGGGCTGTGGGTGGTCTGCGGCCCACAAGGGGGGTTGCGGGTGGTCTGCGGCCCGCAAGGGGGGCTGCGGGTGGTCTGCGGCCCGCAAGGGGGGCTGCGGGTGGTCTGCGGCCCGCAAGGGGGGCTGCGAGGTGGTCTGCGGCCCGCAAGGGGGGCTGCGAGGTGGTCTGCGGCCTGCAAGGAGGGCTGTGGGTGGTCTGTGGCCTGCAAGGAGGGCTGTGGGTGGTCTGTGGCCTGCCAGGAGGGCTGTGGGTGGTCTGTGGCCCTCAAGGGGGGCTGTGGGAGGTCTGCAGGGACATCAGGCAGGCTCTCCAGGTCCGAGAGGATGTTCAGGCTGCCCGAGGGTAGCGGCGGGGAAGCGGCCGAAATCGATGCTGGGGCATCTCGGAAGTGGTGGAATCAGGCAAGCTTATCTGCTGCTCTGAGTCTCCAGCCTGATATTTACCATGGCTACTAACGGCAGTGTTAGGGAGCTGCATCAGCAATCTGGAGTGATGGAAATGTGTCCAACAATACAGGATGCTGTCAGGATAGCGAGTAAGTGTGGAGAGCAGCAGGACTAGGCTGCTTCCATGTCCGCCCTCAAACTACACCATCCCCTTTCCCCAAATTTGTACCTGATCATTTTGCCACTAACACACTTCCTGTCCTAGGGTGACAACACTCATGCACCATGGAGCAGCATAGTCACCCTAGGTTGTTCTCATGATTTGGATTACAATCCCCTCTTCTGCTCTTCATAACATATGGGATCATTTCTTGTTTTTTTTTGGAGTAGACAAAATAGCTAGAAGGGCTGATAACACTGTCAATGCACTGGAAATTACAAGGCCACAAATTCTCTGGCTACAGAAATTGTTCTGCATACAAAAATTGTACTGGAGAAAGAACCTAATGAAGCAACCATATCTAAGGAAATACTTTAAGTTTTGGGCTCTAGAAGTACAAACCAGTCTATGAAAAAAATGTTATGGATATGTATGTTTTAAACTACATCATTACTTTTGCTAAGGGAAATATTATCTGTGACCTGTGTTGTGTTTGTAAGCCAAATAAGCTATACTATATCAATTGTAAAGCTGATTTGGCTAACAAACTCAACACAGTTTTCATCAGATTTAACAATGATATACAGTGGGGAAAATTTAGTCAGCCACCATATGTGCAAGTTCTCCCACTTAAAAAGATGAAAGAGGCCTGTAATTGGAATCATAGGTAGACCTCAACTATAAGAGACAAAATGAGAAAAAAAAATCCAGACAATCACATTGGCTGATTTGGAAAGAATTTATTTGCAAATTATGGTGGGAAATAAGTATTTGGTCACCTACAAACAAGCAAGATTTCTGGCTCTCACAGACCTGTACCTTCTTCTTTAAGAGGCTCCTCTGTCCTGCACTCATTACCTGTATCAATGGCACCTGTTTGAACTTGTTATCAGTATAAAAGACACCTGTCCACAACCTCAAACAGTCACACTCCAAACTCCACTATGGTGAAGACCAAAGAACTGTCAAAGGACACCAGAAACAAAATTGTAGACCTGCACCAGGCTGGGAAGACTGAATCTGCAATAGGCAAGCAGCTTGTTGTGAACAAATCAACTGTGGGAGCAATAATTAGAAAATGGAAGACATACAAGAACACTGATAATCTCCCTCGATCTGGGGCTCCACGCAAGATCTCACCCCGTGGGGTCAAAATGATCACAAGAACGGTGAGCAAAAATCCCAGGACCACACGGGGGGACCTAGTGAATGACCTGCAGAGAGCTGGGACCAACGTAACAAAGGCTACCATCAGTAACACCGCCGCCAGGGACTCAGATCCTGCAGTGCCAGACGTGTCCCCCTGCTTAAGCCAGTACGTCTCCGGGCCTGTCTGAAGTTTGCTAGAGAGCATTTGGATGATCCAGAAGAGGACTGGGAGAATATCATATGGTCAGATGAAACCAAAATAAAACTGTTTGGTAGAAACACAACTCGTCGTGTTTGGAGGAGAGAGAATGCTGAGTTGCATCCAAAGAACACCATACCTATTGTGAAGCATGGGGGTAGCAACATCATGCTTTGGGGCTGTATCTCCGCTAAGGAACCAGGGCGACTGATCCATGTACAGGACAGAATGAATGGGGCCATGTATCGTGAGATTTTGAGTGCAAACCTCCTTCCATCAGTAAGGGCATTGAAGATGAAACGTGGCTGGGTCTTCCAACATGACAATGATCCCAAACATACCGCCCGGCAATGAAGGAGTGGCTTTGTAAGAAGCATTTCAAGGTCCTAGAGTGGCCTAGCCAGTCTCCAGATCTCAACCCCATAGAAAACCTTTGGAGGGAGTTGAAAGTCCGTGTTGCCCAGCGACACCCCCAAAACATCACTGCTCTAGAGGAGATCTGCATGGAGGAATGGGCCAACATACCAGCAACAGTGTGTGCCAACCTTGTGAAGACTTACAGGAAACGTTTGACCTCTGTCATTGCCAACAAAGGATATATAACAAAGTATTGAGATGAACTTTTGATATTGACCAAATACTTATTTTCCACTATAAATTGCAAATAAATTCTTTCCAAATCAGCCAATGTGATCGTCTAGATTTTTTTTCTCATTTTGTCTCTCATAGTTGAGGTCTACCTATGATGCCAATTACAGGCCTCTCTCATCTTTGTAAGTGGGAGAACTTGCACAATTGGTGGCTGACTAAATACTTTTTTGCCCCACTGTACTTTATGCCAGATAACTTCTAAATCACAGAAGCATATTTTTGTACATAGCCCTAACTGCCTTTTTTTAAAGTGGACCTTTCAGTAACTTTGCAAGTCTTCATAAATAGATTCCTGACATGTCATAATATATATCTGAAGCACCATTTTTCAAAGAGCTGTATATTGTATCATTAAAATGCAGCCCTTCAACTCTAGCAAGTAACTTTGTTTAGGCTGAGACTATATCAACATTCTGATGTAGGAAGGAGAGAGCATTTCCCTTAAACTGGAAATACATGGCTCAGTTTATTTAGTTCAGCCAGCAGACTGAATGAAAAACGACTTTACAGATTCCCCCATCCATACATTCGAGGTGGAATCCTCCCTGCTGTATCATTGCATTCTGACAGCGGAATCCTTCATTGTCAGAATACACCAATTGACTGGCTGCACTGAAGATCAAACTAAATGCTGTTTTAAAGGCTGAAGTTGTTTTACCTTCATGCATTCGAGGCATGAAGATAAAAAACCTTCAGTGTGCAGCTTCCTCTGCAGCCAGCCTCCCCCCCCCCCCCCCCGGCCATAGCTTACCTGAGCCCAATCTCAATCCAGCGAGGCTCTCACAGGTCTCTCTCTCCTCATTAGCTGAGAAACAGCAGCGGGAGCCATTGGCTCCTGCTACTGTCAATCACAACCAGTGAGGAAGGAGCAGGGGGGGCCAGACTGAGCTGCCCTCAAAACACAACAAGCAGCTTGCTCTGGGGGCACTCAGTGAAGAGAAGGAGCCAGGAGCACCGGGTGGGGGGGGGGGGCTGAGAAGGATCAGGGCTGCTCTGTGCAAAACTACAGCATGATGTGTTTATTATTTTAAAGAAAAAAAATTCAAGCCTTTAGAACCACTTCCAGCAAACCCATTCAAGAGCAATCAATCAGTAGATTGACTGCTCTTGAACAGGACCGGCCATAGATGGATCAAAATTCAGTCGGTCTTTGCTGAACCTGTCAAACTTCAGTTTATGGCCAGCTTTAGTCTCCTTTTCCCCAGTCATCAGCCGACAACACTGGAAAATATGTAGTAAGAAACGAATGAAAGGCATGCAGCAGTGGGTGATCTGTGTCAGACATTAGTGGCCACAGCCAAGAGCTGCACCATAAATAAAATGTAGTAAAACAAAAAGGTAAGCGAATGCACGCCCAAATCACAACATCAGTATATAAAGGGTTAATTACATAAATAAGGGTGCTGAAACCATAGAATGGGTTTCCTCCAGAAAGATCCAGGAATAATACTCTATAAATAGCAGGCATCACACCAAGCAGGTAACTTTTTGATTTTCATATATTTATGAAAGAAATCATATACAGAAATCATATACCAGTATATCAGAGTATATGCACAAGATCTCCACACTGTTCCTCTATCTAGACCAGCGGTCACTAAATGGCAAACTGCGGTCCAGAACCGGACTGAGGGACAGTTCTCTCCGGACCGCAGCCATGCCACTGCTCTGGCTCGTTGTCCTCTTCCGGGCCTCTCACTCAGCCACCGATGTCATCCTCACAGTGGGCGGGGTGTGAGGAGCTGCAGATCAGGACTCGGGTGGGAGCTGGTGATTACCCAGCTTGTTAATATGTAAAAACTTCTGCTATCTGCAGCTTGAGACAGAAAGCAGGATTCTTTTCATATTAGCAAGCCAGGCAATCATGCACTTAACTTAGGCAGCTCCCCAGACCGCTATGAGGATGACATCGGTGGCGGGCTAGAGGCCCAGGAGAGGACACCCCAGACGGATTAGTGCCTCTGCTTTGCCTAAGGTACCATAGGACTGTGCAGGGGAAGGCTTGCATTAAAAGGGGCACGGTGTTGTGGTAGGGGCGCTGTGCTGTGGTAAGGGGCAGGGGTGCTGTGCTGTGGTAAGGGGCGCTGTGCTGTGGTAAGGGGTGCTGTGTTGTTTAAAGGGGCGCTGTAATGTTTAAAGGGGCACTACGATGTAAAGGGAGGCAGTGATGTAGAGGGAGCAGTGATGTAGAGGGGACTACAGTGTGAAAGGTACGCTAAAGATGACAATGTACCGGGGGACTGTGATGTGGTATATCACTAATGAGATTCGGACCTGAAAGGAAATTTTGCTGACCGGACCTCCGTAAATTTTAATTCAGGACCCCTGATTTAGACAACGGCAAACTCCCAGCTACAAGCAACCTATACATTTTGATTAGAACAGGAAGGAGATGCAGTCTAAAAGTACAGAATTTAGCAAACATCAATACACGTACACTGTATAGGAAACCAAATTAAAAAAATATATCTGATGCTAGAACTGCTTTGATGTTATTACTAGTATTTGTTGCACATTGTTTAAGCTTTCCTAGTGTATTAACTCTCTCCTGCTTTGTTTTTAAAACAACTGGCTACATATACACAGAATATTTGAATTTAAAGCAGTAATAAAGTAATTAAAACATATCTGGTCCCTGGCAAATTAATGTCATAATGTGCTAGTATGCATCGCTAACAGGGCTTTTAAAGTATTTTCACTTGGTCTTCCTTCTGGGTTCAAAAAAGGAAATAATATCGGACTGCGCCACAGATTACCACCGGGGGTCTTTAGCTATAATAGGGAAGCAGCTACCTTCTTTTTGGTAGTGTCCCAAAAAAATGTGCGTAGATTTATAAAAAAAAAAAAAAAAAAAAAAACAGCACTAATCCACCCCAAACACAATAAATGCTATAAAACACAAAAAATCTACCTCAGCACCCCCTATATATGCTGAGTTATTTATATCATTTTTTCAAAAAAAGTGCAATCATGCAATGAATGGCATCTAATTTTTGGCATCCAAAAATATAACTCAAATATGTAACTACTACAAATAATTGTGCAAAATATTCAAAGTGCTTCTGTGCAATAAATATTCAACTCATGCAGTTCATAAAATCCACTGTGATGATTAAATTGCGTGCTCTAACATACAGTGAAGGAAATAAGTATTTGATCCCCTGCTGATTTTGAATGTTTGCCCACTCACAAAGAAATTATCAGTCTAAAAATGGAATGGTAGGTGTATTGTAACACTGACAGACAGAATAGCAACAAAAAAATCAAAAGAAATGCATGTCTAACAAATGATGCACTGATTTGCATGTTCATGAGGGAAATAAGTATTTGATGCCCTATCATTCCGCAGGATAAAGCAGTTTAAATCAAAGTCGACATTGAGCCCATTAGGGTGCAAGGAGCCAAGTTCGTATATCCACTTTGACTCCAATTGCGACACCATTCTTTTATTATTCGATCCTCTCCAATGGGCATTAACAACACCAACACCCATAAAGCTCAATAAGGATGGATCATTATTGTGTCGTTTTTTGAAATGGTGTGATAGGGAATGTTCTTTAAATCCCTTTTTTTTTTTCAATTTAAACTGCTGTATAGAGAATAGCTGATCAATTATTGAATGCTATCTATACCTAGCTATACTGTCATATTGAGCAATACGCTATATATTTTAGACATATCTGTTTCTTCTCCCTTTTTGGTTGTTGCTAGTTTTAAATTTTAATATAATTTTTGTATTCATTTTAATATGATATTACAATCCCCCCCCCTTTTCTATATACTGTTTTAGATTGGTCGACTTTTTAGGTTGGTCGACTTTTATGATTTTCTTTTTATTAGTCACTATTAACTCCATGGTCGTTCTATATCTACATTTATTTTAATTTTTAGTATATATCTATGTCTGCATATTGATATTCTGTATGAGAAACCTTTGTATTAATTTGCATTTAATCTTTTTTATTGTATCTGACCGGATATTGTTCAGGATAGTCCTATTATGATACTTTCTTGATTGCCCCAATTTTATATTTTTTTTATATATTATTATTAATATATTGGGGTATATCTAATTTGCTGAAAAGTCTTTTAAAATAACTTGATTTGCTATTTTATAAAAGATAGGA
Organism: Staurois parvus; assembly: GCF_062004578.1. Classification (NCBI taxonomy): domain Eukaryota; kingdom Metazoa; phylum Chordata; class Amphibia; order Anura; family Ranidae; genus Staurois; species Staurois parvus. Next base: position 277,782 of record NW_028318721.1, on the reverse strand, counting down.
TCCATCCTTTCTGGACTATCTAGCTCTATTGACTTATACTGTTTATTTGCGCCTGAACACTACCTATAAAATGGCGCTATCCTATAGGGGACATCTCTGTAGGTCAGAGTGTAATACACACTGACTTGCAATGACGATCTGCATCTGAATACTGCCAACAAAATGGCGTCGCCCTATGGTTGATATCATTGTAAGCCGGATATCCACGACAAAATGGCGCTGACGCACTGCGCATGCGCCGATCGCCGGGAAAATGGCCCGCCGCGATAATCGCTGGCGCCTTTTCCACATTAAAATGGACATATAAACAGCTCTTTTAGACGTCCCTGCATACAAGCCCAGGACCCTTTGATAATGTGCACCGCACGAAACGCGTCAGTGGGGGCTGCAGTATTTGGACGTCTGACCACCGCAGGTGGTCATCCTGATTAATATCTGGTCAGTGTTGCTTTTGCATCTTTACCTTTGTTATACATGTTGTACCTTTAAATAAACTCAGTTTATACGGTATCACACTATGTGGTGTCCCTTATTGGGCTCTCTTCTATGAGAGACCCTACTTGCAGAATCTGTTCTAAAAGGGGACCCCGGATGGTGACACGCTTGAGACACGCTTATGAAATTTGAAGTATATACCCAAGGTGCTATTGGAAGGTGTAGGATCTTGTTCCTATCTTGGCCATTGATGATCGCTATCTGATACTACAGGATAAATCCTACATGAGTTTTCTTGATGCACTTCTGGTGAGTGTGCAATTTTTACCTCAGATTCACCATGTGATACACAGAATCTCATCCCACGCACCTATTAGGATCTATTGGATCCCCACGTTTGACCTATTTTGGGACTTGTTCATCTCACTTAACTTCACCGCAGCGTGATTTGACATTTGCACTTTATTATTATTATATATGTTATATATGCTATTTTACTATTATAGCGCTGCACCTTATATATGGTTTTAGATATATATATGTTTATGTACTTTATTGAAAGGTTCTCTCTTGGTTCTTCTCCAGATAGCGCTCGCTTACTATCTTTTTATCATCTGGATATATATTCAAACCGGAGGTCCACTTTAAGGACATGGATTCAGCCTCTTCAGTACAGTGGGATAGTCACCAGGGGGAGCTCTGGGGGATTAAATGCTCAGTGCAGAGCAAAAGATGCAAATACCCATAGTGTAGTATTTTCAAAAACATTTAATGAAGGATGTTAAAAAGCAGCAATAAGATATCCTCATACATGTAAATGATGTGTGCCAGACATGTGCCAAGATGCTATATCACAAACAGTAGGCAGGAATGAATACTGCAGCAAAAAGCTGCTAGGAGCACTAACAAGCTGGTAATCAAATGGGGGCCGCCGAACCTCCGTGATCCGGCGGCGTGACGTCAAAGTTTACAGGCTCCACCAAGACGCGTTTCGTAAACTAGTACATCTTCAGAAGGGGTGTGCCATGCAGCTAGACGTCTTGTGTGCCATTTATAGTGTAAAAATGGCATCTGCCTTTTAACGGTGCCATTTTGCCGTAGACCGGAGCGGACCACGCATGCACAAAATGGCCACCGCGAGATGACCTGCGCATGCATGAGTCGGCTGCCGCCATTTTGCGTGGTTCTGGATCATATAGTTAGAAGAGATATGCTGGTGAATGCACATAACACAGTGTAGATTACTGCCAGTCTGCTACAGGCAAAATGGCAGGCTGCATCAGCAGAATATGAGGCTATCTGCATTTATACAAAAATGGGGGAGAAAATCCTGTTTACTGCAGCGGAGGCTGAGCAAAGTGTTGATGGCAAATATTAAATCGCTTTCAGCAGGGTTATGAAAATAAACTGACACAACTTTATTAAAAAGGTACAGGACAAATTATAGGTCCTGAAAATGGATAAAAAGTAATTAATATAATAAACATTAAGACATAATAAAAATATAGAAAAATATATGCATATAGAAAATTACTAATACTAAATCAATTGACACCGCCTGTTTCTGCCTATAAGCAGGTTACAAACAGCATCATATGAATACAAATCAATGCCAATACTAAAAGAGGGAAACCTAATGACATTCAAGTCATAAAGAAAAATAAATAATAATAAGATAATAAACATATCAACAAAATGATAATATAGAATCAGATAGACCAAAATGAGGTCCTCAGAATGCAGCGGTAAATATGATATTCATCTAAAGCAGATGACGTAATACTATATCATGAGGCTTCAGGATGTGTGGATAAACCCATAAACGCTGATATAGAATCAGATAAGATAAATAGAATAAATAGAATCAAATAGCTCACAAAAATATAAATATAATCTACTAAGCAAATAATGTTAAAATGTTAATAGGGTATAAAATATCAGTATGCTTCAAGGTGTAAAAACAAGCTCCCGTTGTAAAATATATTCTAGAGATTAAAATAAGATAAAATAAGTATATGTCTAAACCACTTATTAACCATTAGCCGCCCGGCCAATGGCCATTTGGGGGCTTCAGATGTGCCTCTCCGTTCCGGGTACACGCCATTTGGCGTGCTCCCGCACATGCGCCGTTTGCGCTAATTCTGAATTCTGGGACACGGCTGATGACAGATCCGAGTACCGGCTCCCGTTGCTGGTACCATGTGACCTGCTGTGACCAATCACAGCAGGTCACATGACAGTTGTATACAATGGATGGCTTCATTCATGATGCCATCCATTGTATACTAGTGCCTAGCTGTGAATGGTCACAGCTAATCACATGCACATGCCATGTGATTAGCTGTGACCAAATCACAGCTAAGCACAAAAAAAAAAAAAAAAAAAGCTGAATGAATCGATTTCATTCAGGTAAATGCTTGCTTATAGCAAAGTCATTCTTTGCTATAAGCAAAATGTGTAAAAAAAAAAAAAAAAAAAATACTGATCACTTCCCCAAAGTAGTACAATGTTACTATGGTAACATTGTACTACTTTGGTCATAGTAAAATATGAAAAATCTTAAAAAAAATAAAAAAAATGTAATAAAAAATTAAATAATAAAAAAATTAAAAAAAATTAAAAAAATATATATATATTTTTTTTTTCATACTGTCACCAGTCAGAGTCCCTGTTCACCGCCATGCCAGTTATATGATGACACTGTACTGCACTGGTGACAGTATGTAAAAAAAAAAATAGTGAAAATAATTTTTTTAATTTTTTAATTTTCCGAAAAATTATGACAAAAAAATACAACTTCAAAAAACTTGCCATGCCTCTTATGAAGTACGTCGGACTGTCTACTCTGCAATAAGGGGTCATTTGGGGATATCTGTACTATTCTGACATTCTTGGACCTCAAGAAATTAGATTGGCCGTCAGTACTTCAGGATTGATCAATATTCAGATCTATACCATAGTTTGTGAACTCTATAACTTTCCTACAAACTAAAAAATACATTCTAATTTGGGTTATTTTCACCAAAGACATGTAGCAGAATACATCTCGGCCTAAATTTATGAAGAACAATTATTTATTTGTAAACTTTTATAACAGAAACAAAGAAAATGTGTTTTTTTTTCAACATTTTTGGTCTTTTTTTGTTAATTTAGCAAAAATTAAAAACCCCAGTGGTGATTAAATACCACCAAAAGAAAGCTCTAGTTGTGTGAAGAAAATGATAAAATTTTAGTTTGGGTACAATGTTGTCATTGAAAGTGTGAGAGCGCTGAAACCTGAAAAATGGCCTGGGCAGGAAGGTGTAAAATTGCACGGTATTGAAACGGTTAAAGGTGCTAAAGTGCCACAAATAATATATAAATACTCAGAGAACAATAATGTAGGTATGTAACAACCATAGGGGTGTGTTTAAATGCTTTAACACATGAATGTGCATATATAGAATAGAATAGGGACTAATACTAGAACGTCATCTAGAGAAGGATCAAACTAATATGAATGTGAAGGATGAAAAAGTGGGTGCTGTGTTGGTTAACTATTGTCAATGAAGCAATTGATGTCAACATCGATATTGAGACCCATAGGGGTAAAGGTATTCATATTGTAAATCCATCTGGTCTCAGCTTGCGCCACCCATCTTTTCTTATTAGATCCTCGCCAGTGGTTATCCATAACATCTATACCCATGAATTTGAGAGAGGATGGGTCCCTCCCATGGTGATAAAAAATGTTTTGATACAGAATGTTCTCTGAATCCTCTTTTGATATTATACACATGCTCCCGAAAGCAGTCTCTTAACCTTCTTGTTCGACCTACATACTGTTTGTGACAGGGACATTCGAGCAGATATACTGCATATCGACTGTTGCAAGTTATGAAAGCAGGTATGTCATAGGATTTCCCTGTGACAGTGGACTTAAATGTTTCAATTTCCCTAGGGAGATTCTTACCATGTAAACATATGACGCATTTTCTACATGGATAAAAGCCTTTCATTGATTTATAAAAAGTGGGTTTGAGGGGAGGGTCTATGATATTGGGGGATATTTTATTCCTTAAAATAGGAGCTTTTCTAAAAACTATTTCTGGTTTTTTGGGAAGGACAGTAGATAATACCGGGTCGCCACGCAAGATGTTCCAGTTCTTATTAGTAATTTTATTAATTGCTTTGTATTGCACTGAAAATGAGGTTATGAATGGACAAAACCTCTTTGTTCTCTGGGTTTTGGATGTTAGATCAGCTACCAACTCCATATCCAAACTTAGTTTAGCTTTATCATACCCGTTTTCAGAAAATCTCTTATGTAGTATCATAGCTTTATTGTGGTATGCTTCCAAATCAGTACAATTTCTACGCACCCTCATAAACTATCCCTTGGGTATTATCGCAAGCCAAGAGGGATGGTGACAGCTGTCTGTGGAGATATAGCTGTTCCTATCAGTTTCTCTAACCACTTGCCTACCGGGCACTTATACCCCCTTCCTTTCCTTACCAATTTTCAGCTTTCAGCGCTGTCACACTTTGATTGACAATTGCGCGGTCATGCAAGATTGTACCCATATGAAATGTTTATCATACTTTTTGCGCTATAAACAAAAATGCAAATAAATTGGAAAAAAAAAGTTTCTTTGTTTCTATTATAAAATTTTGCAAACAGGTAATTTTTCTCCTTCACTGATGTGCATTGATGAGGCAGCACTAATGGGCACTGATAGGTGGCACTGATAGGCAGCACTGAAGGGCACTGATAGGCAGCACTAATGAGGTGTCAAGGATAGGCGGCACTGATGATGGGTACTGATAGACAGCACTGATAGGTGTCACTGACTGGCATCACTGCTGGGTTGCACTGATGGGCACTGGTGGGTGGCACTGCTGGGCACAGGTGGGCGGCACTGCTGGGCACCAATCATCAAGGCACTGATCATCAATACCCTGATGATCGGTGCAGATCCCTGCTCTGACAACTGCCGGTTCTCGTCAGTACTTTCCTCACGGTCTGACAGTGTGAGGAAACTGCAGCCGAGAACCAGCAATTGCATATGACGCCCTCCCAGAACTGGGGCCGCAGTGTAGCTGTCATTCGGCTATCTGCGGTTGGCAAGTAGTTAAAAAAGGCTTCTGTGGTAATACGTCCTCCTAAGTTGATAACTGTCACATCCAAAAAGTGGATCTCTTTGGTGCTGTATGTATATGTGAGCATAATATTTAGACAGTTATTATTGAGGGTCCCAAAAAAATTGACTAGAGCATTTTCATTGCCTTGCCACAGGAGGAGGACATCATGTCAGGGCAAGAGCTGTGGAATGGACAGGCAGGCCTAATGGCAGGGTCACGCACCGACTGACGACAACCACCACCCACAGACTGGAGTCCCTCAGGGCGCGGAGTCTAAGCCCCAGGCTGCCATTCACCAGGGACCCTAATGGTGGGGATGGACTTGATGCAGCCAGGAACCAGGTCGCGGCCCCCGAGAAACCCCAGCTGCGGTAATGGCCGCCGCCAATGGCGTATAGCTGGTAGGAACCAGATAAGAGCGATAGCGTAGTCGGACAGGCCGGGTCGATAACAGCGGGACAGACAGTACAGAACGGTAGACAAGAATACACGGGTCACAATCCAGGTTCAGCAACGGGAGGTCAGATAAAGGGATAAGGCTGTGAGTAGTCTTAGACAAAGCCGAGTCAGTTTCCAGGAGAGCCACGAGAGTAGAATAAGAGCTTGCAACAACACTAACAAACAGGACATGAATGCAAAGAGCATGTGCAGACAACCGGCTTAAATGTGCTTAACCACACCCCTCTGGGGGATGGACTGCAGAGGTCTGAAAGCATAAAAGGCTCCCACCATGCTTTGCAGAAACCCAAGATTGATGCCAGCACATGGAGCAGCATAACCTCAGGGAAAAGGTAGGACCTTGACAGTACCTCCTCCTCAAGGGCCCCTCCCCCTCCGCGGCTCAACATAAGGCTTCTGAGGAAAGCGGGCATTAAAAGCGCGGAGGAGGGCAGGAGCATGAACATCCGCAGAAGGAACCCAGGAACGCTCCTCAGGACCATAACCGCGCCAATGAACCAGGAACTGCACCCGACCACGCACCAATCGAGAGTCCAGGATCTGGCTCACCTCATACTCCTCATGACCGTCAACCCAGATGAGACGGGGCTGAGGCAGAGAGGTAGTGAAGCGATTGCAGACCAGAGGCTTCAACAGGGATACATGGAAGACATTACAGATCCGCATCCCAGGAGGAAGGGCAAGGGCATAGGCAACCGGATTCACCTTGCGGAGGATGCGAAAAGGGCCAACAAAACGGGGGGCCAGTTTGGGTGCGGGCACCTGAAGATTGAGGTTGCGAGTAGACAATCACACCTGATCTTCGACCTGGTATGAAGGAGCGGGCAGCCGTCTGCGATCAGCCTGGAACTTCTGGCACTGTGCTGAGTCCTTCAAGGACTTCTGGATCTTCCCCCATGAAGAACACAGCAAGATGGTTCTCCACAGCCGGAATGTCCTGTGGTGAGAACCTCTCAGGTAATACCGCAGGTTGGAACCCATAGTTGGCCATGAAGGGAGACATCCCAGAGGAGGAGTTGACAGCCGAGTTCCTGGCAAACTCCGCCCATGGCAGGAGATCAGACCAATCGCCCTGATGGTCCGAGATATAGCAGCAAAGGAATTGTTCCAGGGCCTGGTTGGAACGCTCCGCAGCCCCATTGGACTGCGGGTGGTAGGCCGAAGAGAAGGAGAGCCTGATACCCAACTGGGAGCAGAAGGCGCGCTAGAACCTGGACACAAACTGACTCCCACGGTCCGAGACAATCACCCTGGGCAACCCATGCAGGCGAAAAATCTCCCTGGCAAAAACTGTGGCCAGTTCTTGCGCAGTTGGTACTTTCTTGAGCAGAACACAATGGCACATTTTGGAAAAACGATCAATGACCATGAGGATGACCGTATACCCTGAGACACAGGGAGGTCTACAATAAAATCCATGCCCAGGTGTGACCAGGGACGCTCCCCATTGGGAATGGGTTGCAGAAGGCCCAATGGAAGATGCCGTGGAGATTTATTCTGGGCACAGACTGAACATGCCGCTACATAAGAGGCGATGTCGGAACGGAGAGTTGGCCACCAGAATAAACGAGAGACGACCCAGGACAACTGGTTCCTCCCCGGATAACCGGCAGTCTTGGAGTTGTGGTAGGTACGCAGCAGGCGGGTGTGCAATCCCTCAGGTACGAAACATCTACCCTCTGGTCTCTCGGGAGGAGCGTCAGTTTGAGCCGCCAAAATCTGCTCCCCAAGGGGAGAAGTCAGACTGGTGCGAATGGCAGCCAGGATCTGATCTGGAGGTATGACCGAGGTTGGCTCAGAGTCCTTTCCGGACAACTCCGAGTATTGCCGCGACAATGCATCAGCCCTGACATTCTTGGAGCCAGGCAAATAGGAAACCACATAGTTGAAACGTGACAAGAACAAGGCCCATCTGGCCTGACAATCTCAATCTGGCGTCAATCTCTTGGCCTCCGAAAGATACGTCAGGTTCTTAGGATCAGTAAGAATGAGGACCGGAACCGCGGAGCCCTCGAGCAGGTGCCTCCATTCCTTGAGAGCCTAAATGATGGCAAACAACTCCCTATCTCCAATCTGGTAGTTGCATTGTGCAGAGGAAAGCTTCCTGGAGTAGAACCCACAGGGAAGTAGGGGGTCCATCGGGCGACCGCCGCTGAGACAGGAGACCTACTCCCGTCTCAGATGCATCAACCTCGAGGACTAAGGGCAACCCAGGATTGGGATGAGACAGTATCGGAGCCGAAGCGAAGGCAGATTTCAGAGCCTCAAAAGCTATGATGGCCTCGGATGGCCACTCGTGAGGATTACTGCCCTTCTTGGTTAGGTCTGACAGAGGCTTAGCCAGCGTGGAGAAGTTCCTGATGAACGTCCGATAATAGCTGGCGAAACCCAAAATGCGCTGAATGGGCCGAAGACCACTGGGACGAGGCCACTGCAGAACCGCCGTAACCTTCTGAGGGTCCATGGAAAATCCCACCGCCAAAATGATGTAGTCCAAAAAGGTGACCTGGGACCGGTGGAATTCACACTTCTCGAGCTTGCAAAAAAGTTTGTTCTCACGTAACGGTTGCAGCACCCACTTGACATCCTGGATATGGGACTCCATGGAGGCAGAGTAAACCAGGATGTCATCCAAGTAGACCACCACGCACTGCTGCAACAAGTCACGAAAGACATCATTTATGAACTCCTGAAAGACTGCGGGCGCGTTACACAACCCGAAGGGCATCACCAGGGACTTATAGTGACCGGTTCTGGTGTTAAATGCGGTCTTCCACTCGTCCCCCTGCTTGATCCATACAAGGCTGTACGCCGCCCTAAGGTCGAGTTTGGTAAAGACCGTTGCTCCCTTGAGGCGGTCGAACAACTCGGTAATCAACGGAACAGGGTAGGCATTCTTAATGGTGATTCGATTGAGACCCCTTTAATCGATGCAAGGCCTCAATTCACCACCCTTCTTCTTTATGAAGAAAAAGCCCGCTCCTGCTGGGGAAATAGACTTACGAATGTGACCCCGGGAAAGTGCATCCACAACGTACTCCTCCATGGCCTGATTCTCCGCAACCGAAAGAGGATACACCCTGCCACGCGGAGGAGTGGCACCGGGTTGCAAGGGTATGGCGCAGTCGTAAGGACGATGGGGAGGCAAGGCACCAACGTGCACCTTGTCAAACACGTCCCGGTACTCCCCATAGTTGGTAGGCAACACAGAGTCCGAGGAGGCACACAACACCTTGACCGGCCCCAGATGCACCCGGCCCCACACTGTGGAGACCATGAGAGAACCTCGGCCGTTCGCCAATTAAAGGTTGGATTGTGCTTCTGGAGCCAGGGATACCCCAAAACCACGGAATAGTGTGGGAAAGAAATTACCTGAAAACAGGCCAACTCCCTGTGAACAGCCCCAATAGCTACTTCAAGCGGCAGGGTCTCGTGCGTAACCTGCGGCGGTTGCAGGGGCCTGCCATCTATCACCTCGAGAACCAATGGGGTAACTCGAGCCTGCAGGGGAATGGAGTACTGGGCAGCAAACAAGCTGTCCTTAAACAACCCGCCGGCCCCAGAGTCTACTAACTCCTGGGCCGTCACTGAGCCCTCTGCCCAAGAGAGGACAACAGTGATCAGTGGTTTATCTTTGCGGGACGCCGGCGACGAGGAAACTCCACCCAAGATCTGTCCCCGACAGGATCTCAGGTGCGAGCGTTTCCCGGACGGACCGGACAGGACTGCCAAAAGTGCCCACCAGGGCCACAGTACAGGCAGCGACCCTTCCGACACCGAGCGGCCCGCTCCCCCTCGGAAAGGCGAGCAACCCCCAGCTGCATGGGCTCACCGCCAGACAAGTCATCCCCAGGAGGCGTGGGAGGAGAGGGAGGAATGGGTGGGACAGAAAACGCAGGCGCCAGTCGGTTAGGAGGCCTCCGCAGGCGCTCCTTGAGTAAAGGCCTCTCCCTGAGCCTGGTGTCAATCAGGATTAGGAAGGAAATGAGTGCTTCCAGCTCCACAGGCAGTTCCTTGGCTGCAATCTCATCCTTCAACAGAAAGGCCATGAGAAAAAGCAGCCACCAGGGCCTCATTGTTCTAGCCCACCTCTGCCACCAGGGTACGAAACTCAATGGTGTACTCGGCAACGGTCCGTGAACCCTGATGCATGGACATGAGCAGTTTGGCAGCCGAGGCGGAGCGAGCCGGCACGTTGAATACCCTACGGAAGGCGTCAACAAAACCGGAAAACTCGAGAATCACCGAGTCATTCCTCTCCCATAAGGGATTTGCCCCAGGCCAAGGCCTTGTCTGAGAGCAGCGAAATTAGGAATCCCACCTTTGACCTCTCAGTAGGAAAAGCGTGGGGTATTAACTCAAAATAAATGCCCACCTAGTTGAGGAACCCACGACACTGACTCGGCTCACCCCCAAAGCGCTGTGGAAGAGGGGCTGAACCAGTCATACCTCTGGGCACCGTGAGCGCAACGGCAGCCGCGGTAGTAGGCGCAACAACCGGAGCCGCAGCGGGAGCGACCACCGGAGTGACAACCGGCCTAAAAGCACCAGGAGCAAGGTGCGTGGTGTGTGCAAGCAGAGTCTGCAACGCCTGAGCGAACTGATCCAACAGGACATCCTGTTGATCAAGTCTGGCGACTAACATGGGAAGCGAAGGCGTACCTGCATCGTCACGATTCATGGCATTCGTGTAATGTCAGGGCAGGAGCTGTGGAATGGACAGGCAGGCCTAATGGCAGGGTCACGCACCGACTGACGACAACCACCACCCACAGACCGGAGTCCCTCAGGGCGCAGAGTCTAAGCCCCAGGCTGCCCTTCACCAGGGACCCTGAAGGCTGAGAGTAGTCTTAGACAAAGCCGAGTCAGTTTCCAGGAGAGCCACGAGAGTAGAATAAGAGCTTGCAACAACACTAACAAACGGGACACGAATGCAAAGAGCATGTGCAGACAACCGGCTTAAATGTGCTCAACCACACCGCTCTGGGGGATGTACCGCAGAGGCCTGAAAGCATAAAACGCTCCCACCATGCTTTGCAGAAACCCAAGATGGATGCCAGCACATGGAGCAACATAACCTCTGGGAAAAGGAAGGACCTTGACACATCATCAATATATCGTTTGTAGAAAATTAGTTCAGGCCAGTCGTGGGCATAGATCATATCCTCCTCCCACCTGGCCATGAACAAATTGGCCAGGCTGGGAGCAAACTTAGCTCCCATCGCGACTCCTTTAATTTGTAGATAGTATCTATGGTTAAACCAGAAGTAATTCTGGTGCATGGCAAAATTTAAAAGTTCTAAAAAAAAATTCATTTGCGGTTGAGAGATGGTGTGCTTCAATAAGATAGAATTCAACGGCTTGCATCCCATCATTATGATCTATATTGCTATATAATGATGCCATGTCTACAGTGACCAAAAAAGTTAGTTTGTACGGGTCCCATTGGAGGGTTCTGGTGTCATTCAATACCTGTTTTGTGTCTTTCAGATACGATGGTGTGGTGCAGACAAGGGGTTGTAGGAAAAAAAAATCGATATATTCCCCTATTCTGGAGCAAAGTGATCCTATACCACTAACGATAGGTCTACCGGGTGGTTTAATAGGGTCCTTGTGAATTTTTGGCAAGCAATATAAGATGTTTTGTGAAGGGGATCAAATACTTATTTCCCTCATGAACATGCAAATCAGTGCATCATTTGTTAGACATGCATTTCTTTTGAATTTTTTTGTTGCTATTCTGTCTCTCAGTGTTACAATACACCTACCATTCGATTTTTAGACTGATCATTTCTTTGTGAGTGTGCAAACATTCAAAATCAGCAGGGGATCAAATACTTATTTCCTTCACTGTATATAAAAAGTCCATTATAAATATCAAAAAACAAACTCCATGTGTCTTCTTAGAAGTGATTTCTTGCTGCAGGGCCATACTCCAAGAGTGCAAGCGCTCACAGCTGGTTTATATTACCAGCTCTGGTGAGTTTATCTAATTTATCCAGTGGTGGAAGAACACTTTTTTTTGGTGGTGCATGAAGAAGACACATGGAGTTTGTTTTTTTATATTTATGGTGGACTTCATATACCCCATTTAAAATGTCAGGTTTCTGTGATGTAAAAAAAAAATAGACAAAGATAAATAATTTCAGAACTTTTTTCCACCTTTAATGTAACCTATAAACTGTACAATTCAGTTGAACAACAAACTGAAATCTTTTAGGTAGAGGGAAGTAAAAATAAAAAACTAAAATAATATGGTTGCATAAGTGTGCACACCCTTAAACTAATACTTTGTTGAAGCACCTTTTGATTGTATTACAGCACTCTTTAGGACTATCAGTACGGCACATCTTGACTTGACAATATTTGCCCACTCTTCCTTGCAAAAATGCTACAAATCTGTCTGATTAAGGGGACATCTCTTGTGCACGGCCCTCTTCAGATCATTCCACAGGTTTTTCGATCCGATTCAGGTCTGGGCTTTGGCCATTCCAAAACTTTAATCATCTTCTGCTGAAGCAATTCCTTTGTTGATTTGGATGTATGCTTTGGGTCGTTGTCATGCTGAAAGATGAAGTTCCTCTTTATGTTCAGCTTTCTAGCAGAAGCCTGAAGGTATTGTGCCAATATTGATTGGTATTTGGAACTGTTCATAATTCCCTCTACCTTGTCTAAGGCCCCAGTTCCAGCTGAAGAAAAACAGCCTCAAAGCATGATGCTGCCACCACCATGCATCACTGTGGGTATGGTGTTCTTTTGGTGATGTGCAGTGTTGTTTTTGCCCCAAACATATGTTTTAGAATTATGGCCAAAAAGTTCAAACTTGCTTTCATCAGACCATAACACATTTTCCCACATGCTTTTGGGAGATATGTTTTTGCAAAATTTAGCTGGGCTTGGATGTTCTTCGTAAGAAAAGGCTTTTGTCTTCCCACTCTACCCCACAGCCCAGATATATGAAGAATACGGGAGATTGTCATCACATGTACCACACAGCCAGTACTTTATACAGTACAGTACAGATATTCCTGCAGCTCATTTAATGTTGCTGTAGGCCTCTTGGCAGCCTCCCAGACCAGTTTTCTTGTCTTTTCATCAATTGAGGAGGGACATCCAGTTCTTAGTAATGTCACTGTTGATGATGACTGTCTTCACTGTGTCCCATGGTATACAGTATCTAATGCCTTGGAAATTCTTTTGTACCCTTCTCCTGACTGAGACCTTTTAACAATGATATCCCTCTGATGCTTTGGAAGCTTTCTTCGGACCATGGCTTTTGTTGTAGGATGCAAGAAAATGTCAGGAAAGACCTACTAGAACAGATTAACTTTATTTGAGGTTTTTCTGCTAATCACCAGTGCACACTGAGTATATTGGAGGCTGTTTTGGATCTGAACGGGGCTACTATCGTCTGGACTTTTGTCCTTTGCTGATATCTGGTGGTGGAATTGAAAATTGATCCTCAATTAAAATCCTTTTTCCCTACATTTTCCTTGCTACTTGAATTTTAATATTTAACAGATAGATAAATGATGCCCATTATATTTTTCAACCTAGTCCCATTATGCTTGGATGGATATCACATGCCCATTATATCCTTCAACCTTATTTGGACATTATAGGCCGATTAGACCTCTAGACAGAAAATATTTCTATATTTCTCTGAAATTTCCATAGATGGATGTTTGATGTCCATTGTATCCTGTCTTATGGTTGTGAACATATAGGTCAAATAGATCTTTGTTAGGTTATACATAGGTACATATTAGGATATATAGATATCCTAAAGCATTTAACAGATGATATCTGATGCCCATTATATCTTATACAACTGTTTTGGACGTGTAGGACAATTAAGATTTTTTTAGGTCATTTTCTTCTAGCTTCGTGAGCTTTCACATCCAGCACTGTCTTGGCGGTAGAAATTTCCTCAAAAAATCTTCCCTGAAGAAGCCCGTGAAGGGGCGAAACATGTAGGGAGTATACTACATTTACCTAACCAAGTTTGAATCTCAGTTGGTATTCTTAGAATTTAAATTGTTTTTATGTTTTTGTATTTTTTCCTTTCTTGTGTTTTTTTTACCAAAATACGACATAAACATTATTTAACTTTTAATGTGTGGTATTCATGTCTATGCACCCTGAAAGTCCCATCTTCTCTATTGATTATTTTTTATTTGGGACAGGTGTGTACTGACTCCTATTTAAAATATTTTTGAATGTGATTGCCTAATTCTGAACACAGCTAAATCCCCAGTTATAAGAGGGTGTGCACACTTATGCAACCACATTATTTTAGTTTTTTATGTTTACTTCCCCCACCCTAAAAGATTTCAGTTTGCTTTTCAATTGAGTTGTACAGTTTATAGGTCACATTAAAAAGGTGGAAAAATTTCTTAACTGATTTATCTTTGTCTAATTTTTTTACATCACAGAAACCTGACATTTTAACAGGGATGTGTAGAATGTTTATATCCACTGTATGTTGGAGTGCTCTGAAGGGATGGCATAATCAGTAAGCTGACCCTTCACAGCACTGTGCACATGCTCCAGTGACATCACTGGCTGCAGAAATAGTGAATTATCTGTTAAACAGTGCACTTTTAGAAGATATTCCTTGTACCTACATGTAAAGCTTTATTAGAAGCTGACATACAAAACATGTCCTTGTGTTTGTCATATCCATATTATATTAAAAAAAAGGTTTGCTATACTTACCAACATAACTACAGTAGCAATGAGTCTGGTTGGTTCGAACATTTTTTTAAGCTGTTTCACTGGTCCCATAAGAAAACAAGTGCTAATAAAAAGAAGAGAAATGTTTTTTTTTATATTTTCATATAAAGATGGGTGATTTTACTTTAAATTATATGTGCAGGTAAATTATTTGTACAGGTACCCAGGATTCTAACGGTGTCTTGGCTATTTTTGTCCACCCACAACCAACATAATTACCTTTTTTGGCAGAAAATATAAAAACCTAATTTGTTTAGAAATGGCATTTTTCAACTTTAAAGAATTTCAATATATTAAGACATGTTGTACATAGAAGTAAAAAATGATGAGTTTTACTGATCTGAAATGAGATGCATTGTTGTCACTGACATTTCACACAGCTGAGTCAAGATCAGTAGAACAGTGTTGAGTACAGAGTAGTAAAGAAAAAAAAAAAAAAAAAAAACTCCAACATTTTTCATTTGAGTGCAGTAATTTACTCATGTACTCACTTGTTTTGGTTCTTGCATACGAGCATCACAATTTACTGATGTTTACTGAGGAACTTGTGAAAAACGTATGCAAAGGGCCACATTATAGGCAATTAAGAAAAATTTTACTCATCTACGCTTCAAGGAGCAGGGCCCTCCTATCCCTCTTGTATTGAACTGTATTGTTGCTGTATTGTCTCTTGTTATATTGTAAAGCACTGAGCACACTGTTGGTGCTATATAAATCCTGAATAATAATACACGCTTACACATCTTTACTTGCCTATACTCAACATTACAAGTTGTACAGTTTATTGTCCCTTGCACATGGGCGTCACAAGTTGCTGAGTAAACAGCAATAAATTATGATGCCTGTGTGTGTTATAACCTAACCTTATATTTTGCAAGGGTTTATGGGATCACTAACCGCATGTGGTAAAGGTCTACTTTATTGCCAGCCCTCTGCCCCCAAATGGAAAAATAGCTTGTCAGATGCTGGTCATCCCCACCTGTCTTTTTTCCCCACAGCCTCCGCTTCTATGATTCCTGTCCCTCTCCCCCCAAAAAATGGAGCTTTCTTTTGGTGGTATTCACCAATGGGATTTTTATTTTTTGTGATATAAATGAAAAAAAGACCAAAAAAATTTGCTAAAAAAAAAAAAAAATTTCTACTTGTTATACAAAATATCCAATAAACTAAAATTTCGTCATAAATTTAGGCCAAAATGTATTCTGCTTTGAGTCTTTGGTAAACAAAAATCCCAAGAAGTGTATAATAATTTGTTTGTATGAAAGTTATAGCTTCTACAAACACATGTAACATGTTCCCAATGTTGTAGCTGCCACCTGCTGCTCCCCCTCCCCGACAGAAGTACGGGGAAGTTCCCCCATACTGTCAGATTCGAAAACAGCGCGGCCGTGTGGGCAGAGTTCTATGAATGAATGCACTACAAGTCCTGACAGCCTTAGTGACTGTTGGCTTGTAGTTTTCAATGAACTACCACAACGCTGTGGAGCGCCATGGTAGTTAATTTAATCTTACTTTCAGAACATCTGCTTGCTCGTACATCCCATATGGGCAAGCAGATAAACTGACAGATCTGCAGGAGACCTGCATGGCACCAGCGATCTACTGGTCACTGGTGCAATGGTTTACAGGCTCCTGCAGACAAAAATAATAAATGCACATTTTTTACCTGCAAAAATTGTGCATTTATTATTTTTGTGCAAAAGGTGAACTTCTCTAAATTATATATTGCTCACACATGCCATGGGTATATGTGGAATTACACCCCAAAATATATTCTGCTACTTCTCCCAAGTATGGAGATACCACATGTGCAAAACGTTTTGGAAGCCTACATACATACATACATACATACATACAATCAGGAGCCTGAAATCCAATGACCCCTTTTTGAAGGCCTAAAGGTGCGCAATTTCCTAATTTCACTTCCTCACAGTTTCGGAGGCCCTGAAATGCCAGGATAGCACCAACCCCCTCCCCAAATGACCCCCTTTTGGAAAGTAGATGCCCCAAGGAATTTAATAAGAGGCATGGTGAGTACTTTGCAGATCTAAGGTTTTGATAAAGAAAAGAAAAAAAATGTTTTCGTTTTTTTTCTTCATTTTCCAAAAACTTGTAGCAACAAACGAGATCTGCAAAATACTCCACTTGCCTCTTAGCAAATACCGTCGAGTGGCTACTTTCCATAAAGAGGTCATTTGTACTATTCTGCCATTTCAGGGTCTCCAAAACTGTGATAGGTAGTCAGGAAGTGTAATGAGGAAATAAAGCCCTTTAGAAGCCTGAAGGTGCTTATTGGATTTTGGGGTCCTGTACGCGGCTAGACTGCCAAAAACGTCTCTCACGTGTGGTATCCCCATACTCAGGAGAAGTAGTAGAATATATTTTGGGATGTAATTCCACATGTACCCATGACATGTGTGAGCAATATAACATTTAAGTGACACATTTGTGTAAACTATTTTTTTTGTCGTTTTTCAAAAACTTGTGGTAAAAAATACATTCTTCTATTGACCTACTTTCCAAAAAGGGGTCATGGCGGAAGGGGGGGGGTGTTATCCTGGCATTTTATGAACAGCATTAGAAGCTTATGCCACACATCACCCACTCTTCTACTTCAAGACCAAGGCTTTCCTGACACTCTTTGTTCACATAAAAAAAATCAGTATCTTTTGCTAGAAAATTATGTTCAACCCTCAAACATTATATTTTATTTTAAAGAAGAGGCCCTAGAGAATAAAATGGTGGGTGTTGCAATTTTTTTATGTCACACAGTACTTGCACAGCAATTTTTAAAACGCAGATTTTTTGGAAAAAATACAATTTCGTGAATATTAATGCACAAAAACACAATATATTGGCCAATTGTTTGGTAGAATGTAAAATATGACATCATGCCAAGTAAATAGATACCAAACATGACATGCTTTATAACTGCACACGCCCCGTGAACTGGCGACAAACTACAAACATATTTAATATCCATAGGCAACGCTTTAATAGCTTTTACAGGCTACCACTTTAAATTTACATAGGAGGTCTGGTACCAGAATTATTGCCCTCGATTTGACGTTCGCTGGGATATATGATATACATGATGCAAACGCTGTTTACATACCAACACGGGGCCAACGCTTGTGTACACAATTGCATGTGATTGCGCATGGGGGGGGGCATGAGTATTTTTTTAATGTTTAAACTGTTGCTTTCATTTTTTTCTTTTAACCACTTTTATTGTTATCACAGGGAATGTAAATATCCCCTGTGATAACAATAGGCAGTGACAGGTATTCTTTTCTGATAAATCTGGGGTCTATCAGACTCTAGGTATCTCCTTTGCCCTCAAATCATCTGATCACACCAAGATCGGTGCGATCAGATGCTTTCCCAATTTTAAAGTGACGCTGTTTATCTCCGGCAAAACCGAGGTTATGAAATGCTATAGAGATGATTGGAGCTGTTTCGGACTTCAATCAGCTTTATGGTCAGCTGGCGGAAACGCCGGCTGCATTCTCAGGTTCCCTGATGGGATTGGACAGTCCGAGAAAGCAGTTGAAGGAGGGGGGGTCCCTTCCCTCTGCTTGTAAAAGCAATCGGGGATTGCTTTTACATGAAAGCCGACTGCTGGCCTGTAGCTGCAGGCATCATCCTGATATAACCACTCAAAGTCCCGTGATTGGGACTTGTTGGGCATATATGTTGTTCTTTTTTTATATCTGCCAGAAAAAGTATGTAGTATGCCCACCATTAGAATATACTGCTCTGCATCCACCCACTTCTAATGTAGGGCATATATGAAACGTTCTTTTTTTATTCAGCCCATAGGCTGAATGAAAAAAAGAACCTGATAGATTCCTCCATTCACATTGATCAATGTCGATGTAGAAATCTCTGCCAAAAAAAAAAAAAATTAAAAAATAACATATGCCAAAGCATAGGAGCAATCCACCCCAGACCCCCATGCTTGGTCATATACATGTTTTTTTGGTTTTTCTTTTAACGGCTGATGATAAATCTCATCCAGCAGTGCTGCATGCACCAACGTATATTCTGAGTGCACACCCTGTTGCAGTCAGAATAAACAGACTGGTGTTGCAGCTGAATGGCATTCCTACAAAGAAAGCAAAAAAAAAAAAAAAAAAAAGACTAATGTCCTGTATTATTGTCCTGTGTCTCTAGCTCTGAGGGCTCACCCTCGATTACTGTACATCACAATGCTACTAGAACTCCCTTTCTTTGCTTGCTTGTTGCTCTATTGTAGGATCAAAATGTGTAAATTCCCATTTAACATCATGGTGCTGAAATCTTTAATTATTCTGGTATTTGATGACGGCAATGTGCAGTTTTGTATGTACTGTTTTTTTAATGATACCTATTGAAATATTAGGTTTTTTGCCACTAGGGGGTCTCCATTCCTTGCTGTTCACTCTGACGCGCCCAACACGCACGGGCGGTTGCTTGCGCTTTTTGTGGGCATTGGCTTTCTCTGATCTGGGTGGGGGTATGTGGACGAACCTGATGTGTGATGTGCTGCTTTGCGTTGCCCGGGCAAAGTCCTCCTGGCCCAACCTTCTGATAGTGAGTGCTGGTGGGCTTTCAAAGCGTGATGCCATCACGCACAGTAGTAGGCTGACATCTGAAGTCATCACACGCTGTGGTGGCAGGGTGGCGCCTACGTGCCGTGGTGGCAGGGTGGTGCCTAAGCACCGAGAGCTCAGGAGATCTTTGCTGTGGCTGGATGGGACAGAGAGAATGGGGGTTGTCCCTCCCTCTGCTTCTTGCATTACATACACCTGTATTGATCACAGGTATTAAGAACTGACCCATCAGTGTCACCATATCTATAAGTACTGTATATGCTGGTTTACTCACTGACGTGGTTAACTTGGGTCAGAATGCAGTATATTTATTTGCCAACTACTTCTCAAGAGCATATTCAGCTCTTCCATTGACGCATGCATAGAAAATCCCTTTATACATATTTTCATCTTTCTACATAATTTTTTATATACAGTCATGGCCGAAATTGTTGGCACCCTTGATATTTTTCCTGAAAATCAAGTATTTCACACAAAAAAGGTATTGCATTAACACATGTTTTGCTATACACATGTTTATTCCCTTTGTATGTATTGGAACAAATATAAAACAGAGGCAGAAAAGCAAATATGACATAATGTCACACAAAACCCCAAAAATGGGCTGGACAAAAGTATTGGCACCCTTAACTTAATATTTGGTTGCACACCCTTTGGAAAACATAACTGAAATCAGTCGCTTCCTATAACCATCAATAAGCTTCTGACACCTCTCACCCGGAATTTTGGACCACTCTTCCTTTGCAAACAGCTCCAGGTCTCTCTTATTGGAAGGACACCTTTTCCCAACAGCAATTTTAAGATCTCTCCACAGGTGTTCAATGGGATTTAGATCTGGGCTCATTGCTGGCCACTTCAGAACTCTCCAGCGCTTCTTTGCCATCCATTTCTGAGTGCTTTTTGACGTATGTTTGGGGTCATTGTCCTGCTGGAAGACCCAGGATCTTGGACGCAAACCCAGCTTTCTGACACTGGGCCCTACAGTGCGACCCAAAATCCTTTGGTAATCCTCAGATTTCATGATGCCTTGCACACAGTCAAGGCACCCAGTGCCAGAGGCAGCAAAACAACCCCAAAACATCATTGAACCTCCACCATATTTTACCGTAGGTACTGTGTTTTGTTCTTTGTAGGCCTCATTCCGTTTTCGGTAAACAGTAGAATGATGTGCTTTACCGAAAAGCTCTATCTTGGTCTCATCTGTCCACAAGACGTTTTCCCAGAAGGCTTTTGGCTTACTCAAGTACATTTTGGCAAACTGTAGTCTTGCTTTTTTATGTCTCTGTGTCAGCAGTGGGGTCCTCCTGGGTCTCCTGCCATAGCGTTTCATTTCATTTAAATGTCGACGGATAGTTCGCGCTGACACTGATGCTCCCTGAGCCTGCAGGACAGCTTGAATGTCTTTGGAACATGTTTGGGGCTGCTTATCCACCATCCGGACTATTCTGCGTTGCAATCTTTCATCAATTTTCCTCATCCGTCCACGACCAGGGAGATTAGCTACAGTGCCATGGGTTGCAAACTTCTTGATAATGTTGCGCACTGTGGACAAAGGCAAATCTAGTTCTCTGGAGATGGACTTGTAACCTTGAGATTGTTGATATTTTGCCACAATTTTGGTTCTCAGGTCCTCAGACAGTTCTCGTCTCCTCTTTCTGTTGTCCATGCTTAGTGTGGCACAGACAGACACACAATGCAAAGGTTAAGTGAACGTCTCTCCTTTTTATCTGCTTTCAGGTGTGATTTCTATATTGCCCACACCTGTTACTTGCCCCAGGTGAGTTTACAGGAGCATCACATGCTTGTAACATTCTTATTTATCCGCAGTTGTGAAAGGGTGCCAATACTTTTGTCCAGCCCATTTTTGGAGGTTTGTGTGACATTATGTCGAATTTGCTTTCTTTCCTCCCTTTTTTTGTTTTGTCCCAATACACACAAAGGGAATAAACATGTGTATAGCAAAACATGTGTTAATGCAATACGTTTCGTGAGAAATACATGATTTCCTGGAGAAATATCAAGGGTGCCAACAATTTCGGCCATGACTGTATTTACTGATTTACCATAGATTTCTGCAGGCTGCAAAACTATCATGGGTGACGAGTTCCATACTCAAGTTTTGCACAGTACATTTTCTTCTATCCATTTTTCTTTTCACCATTTTCTGCATAGGTGGGTTCAGTTATTATGTTTATACTTTTCTTTAGTGAGGGTGTGGGTATGCGAGTGTGGATTCATATGTGCATGTTGGTGCACCTACATTTTGTGCGCTCCATGCACACGAGGGAGTGCTATATACACTATGCACACTCAATACAACTTTTTTACCTTTTTTCCCCCCCACACCATCATATACACTATATTGCCAAAAGTATTGGGATGCCTGCCTTGAGTTGGCCAGCTCATTGCAGCTATACCAGCTTCAACTCTTCTGGGAAGGCTGTCCACAAGGTTTAGGAGTGTGTTTATGGGAATGTTTGACCTATCATAGTACCATGTTTGAATTTACTGAGCTCCCATGATTCCATCCATATAAACTATCCAAAAATAAATGAGAACAAGATTTCCAAGTTGCAAATTTCTCTCTTTACTTCAAGCATATGTTCATACCAAAACTAGCACAACTGTGCAATTTCAAACATACCACTGCTCTTCATCAAGCTACAATTGTAATGCTACACATCATAAGATCACTCTATATACCCAAAACACAGCATGTTGTTGCACAGGTGCATCTCATCTACACCACTATAGCAGCACTATAGCATTACTCACATATTAGGTAACCCCCTTGAAAACAAAAATAAACAAATAATTCCTCATATGTTACAGCATATTCTATAATCAACATACTGTAATTCCAACTATACAAAAACAAAACCTGAAGAATGAATTAACCACTAGGGGACCGCCCACAGTAAATATACTGCGACAAGACGGCCCCTGTGCGCAGGATCACATATATAAAACGTGATCCTGCATTTCCGGGTAGGGGGCACTAGCGAGGCGTGCAGCCACGGGTGTCAATCACCGGGTCCAGGACGGTAATTACCCGACGGAGCCTGGCGATTAATGGCAAACACTGACAGGGAGGATGGCTGCATTGTTTTCAATGCAGCTCTCCTCCCTGTCAGTTTGAGCACACTAGAGGATGAGCTCAGCCTTCCGGATCAGTGTGCTTACAGTGAAGCACGCACACACACCCCGCCCCCTAGTGAAACACTCCCCTCACACAGTTAACCCTTTGATTGCCTTCTAATGTTAACCCCTTCATCCCCAGTGCCATTAGTACAGCGTCAGTGCTTCTTTTTTTTTTTTGCACTGATCACTGTATTGGTGTCACTGGGGATATCAGTGACCCCAAGTCAGTTCCCCCGAGTGTCAGAATGTCCACCGCAGTCCCGCCATAAGTCGCTGATCGCTGCCATTATTAGTATTAAAAAAAAAATCCCAGTATATATACCGCCATTTGTAGGATATCCCTTTAAAAACGTGCGTGCGCATGAAACGAGCCTGCGATCATCCTGGCCTTCATGGTCCTATGACTGATGGGTGTGCTGCCTGATTTACCTGGGGAAGAAACCAGCTGTTCATGCGCATTTTATATGTGCTTCTGGAGCGTGCATATAAAGGAATACTTTTCACGGATTCACCAGCACTGGATGTCACCTGTTCACAGATTTATTTTCTGGACTTTCTTATCACTATTGTTTATCGTAATTGTGTCATTTGATACAGTAAAGGAAATAAGTATTTGATACCCTTATGATTTTGAATGTTTGCCTACTCACAAAGAAATGATCAGTGTAAAAATTGAATGGTAGGTGTATTGTAACACTGAAAGACAGAATAGCAACAAAAAATTCAAAAGAAATGTATGTCTAACAAATTATGCACTGATTTGCATGTTCATGAGGGAAATAAGTATTTTATCCCCTTCACAAAACATGACTTAGTACTTGGTGGCAAATCCCTTGTTGGCAATCACAGAGGTCAGACGTTTCCTGTAGTTGGCCATCAGGTTTGCACACATCTCAGGAGGGATTTTGGCCCACTCCTCTTGGCAGATCCTCTCCAAGTCATTAAGGTTTGGTGGCTGACATTTGGCAACTCAAACTTTCAGCTCCCTCCACAGATTTTCAATCAAATTTATTCTGGAGACTGGCTAGGCCACTCCAGGACCTTAATGTGCTTCTTCTTGAGCCACTCCTTTGTTGCCTTGGCCGTGTCATCATCATGCTGTAACACCAATCCATGACCCATTTTCAATGCCTTGGCTGAGGGAAGAAGGTTCTCACCCAAGATTTGACGATACATTGCCCCATCCATCGTCCCTTTGATGCGGTGCAGTTGTCCTGTCCCCTTAGGAGAAAAACACTCCCAAAGCAAAATGTTTCCACCATGTTTGACAGTTGGGATGATATTCTTGGGGTCTTAGGCAGCATTCCTCCTCCTCCAAACACGGCGAGTTGAGTTGATGCCAAAAAGCTCGATTTTGGTCTAATCTGACCACAATACTTTCAACCAGTCCTCCTCTGCACCATTCAGATGTTCAGTGGCAAACTTCAGACGGGCCTGGACACGTACTTTCTTGAGCAGAGGGACCTTGTGAGAACTTCAGGATTTACATCCTTGTCGGCGTACTGTGTTACCAATTGTTTTCTTGGTGACTGTGGTCCCAGCTTCCTGGAGAACATTGACAAGATCCTCACGTGTAGTTCTGGGATGATTGATCACTGTTCTCATGATCATTGACACTCCACAAGGTGAGATCTTGCATGGTGCACCAGACCTAGGGAGAATGACATTTGTTTTGTGTTTCTTCCATTTGCGAATGATTGCACCAACTGTTGCCATCTTCTCACCAAGCTGCTTGGAGATAGTTTTGTAGCCCAGTGCAGTCTTGTGTAGGTCTACAATCTTGTCACTGACATCCTTAGACAGCTCTTTGGTCTTTGCCATGGTGGAGAGTTTGGAATCTGATTGTTTGATTGCTCCTGTGGACAGATGTCTTTTATAGAGGTAACAAAATGAAATTAGCAGCACTCCCTTTAAGAGACTGCTTCTAATCTCAGCTTGTTACCTGTATGAAAGACACCTGGTAGCCAGAAATCCTGCTGAATGATAGGGGATTATTATTATTATTTCAGGTACTTATATAGCGCCGTCAATTTACGCAGTGCTTTACATATATATATTGTACATTCACATCAGTCCCTAACCCTCAAGGGGTGTACAATCTAAGGTCCCTAACTCACTATCATATACAAGGGCCAATTTAGACAGGATCCAATTAACCTACCAGCATGTCTTTGGAGTGTGAGAGGAAACCAGAGTACCCGGAGGAAACCCACGCATGCACATGGAGAACATGCAAACTCCAGGCAGGAGGTGCCGTGGCTGGGATTTGAACCAACGACCCTAGTACTGCCAGGCGGAAGTTGTAACCATTTAGCCATTGTGGGATAAAATACTTATTTCCCTCATGAACATGCAAATCAGTGCATAATTTGTTAGACATACATTTCTTTTGAATTTTTTGTTGCTATTCTGTCTCTCAGTGTTACAATACACCTACCATTCGATTTTTAGACTGATCATTTCTTTGTGAGTGGGCAAACATTCAAAATCATCAGGGGATCAAATACTTATTTCCTTCACTATATGTTCACTATCAGTCATTATTCATTTTAAATCACACAACGCTGACAACTCAGTGTCACGGATTCCATCATCACAGTTATCAGTATATTAACTATTGCAATATTAACTAGAAAATCTACAATTTCTGGGGAAATTGTGTAAAGTGTTCTTGCCGCAACCTTTACCAAATGATTGATGAAATGTAAGCAGTGCACATTGCAAGCCTGATAGTGAGAAATGCATTTCAGCTTGTATTTTGAAGCTCACAGTCCAGCCTGGTGAGTCATCTGCCTCTTGAGTGACCTTTGGTTGCTGAACCTGGAGAGGGCGGAGTAGGCTCACTGTGCTGAGACAGCTGGGTTGCTATGACAACTCACTCTGAGAGGAATGTCAGCATGACTGTTCTAAACAGGCTTTTTAAACTTGCCAAGTTCACTGGCGATTGCCATCTTCAAACACTTGTAGTTTTAAAAGTATAAACGCTACCGTGAAAAGGTTTATATTGTGACAATCACAAGAAACAGACCTAAATTTTGATATATAGTATGTCTCTGCAATATTAAAAATGAAGGCACAGTCGCAGTTTAAAAACGTCCCTTAAAATGTCAGGTATATAGAGTGGAGTTTCAATGAAAGTCAATGGGAGGGGTGAGGTGCAAACAAATGGTCATATTCTGAAAAGTATCAGGAGTATGTCCTAGCTGTGAACATTTTTAGTGACAGCAGGGTTAGCTGAACGTTTTGATATAAGATATGTGTAGGTGGGCTTGAAAATGACAGAGTGATGGCAGTTTACATATCATGTTCTGATTTTTCCTTCTACACTCTAGATTTGTCACTTCTCACTCTAGTTGCTCAATGCATTCCTATGGGAAAATTTCGCCACAAAAACCGCGATATTTCGTGAACGATTCGGCGAAACGTTCCACAAAGTAATAGCAATCCGATCGGGAACAATCCGCACGTTTTGATATATTACTTGTCTTTGTAGTGTAAAAACTGTGGGAGGAGTTAGCGTGGCAAATATGGCTATAATAAGAATAAGAACTAGACAATCTACAATTTCTGGGGAAATTGTGTAAAGTGTTCTTGCCGCAACCTTTACCAAATGATTGATGAAATGTAAGCAGTGCACATTGCAAGCCTGATAGTGAGAAATGCATTTCAGCTTGTATTTTGAAGCTCACAGTCCAGCCTCGTGAGTCATCTGCCTCTTGAGTGACCTTTGGTTGCTGCACCTGGAGAGGGCAGAGTAGGCTCACTGTGCTGAGACAGCTGGGTTGCTATGACAACTCACTCTGAGAGGAATGTCAGCATGCCTGTTCTAAACAGGCTTTTTAAACTTGCCAAGTTCAATTGCGTGCTAAAATTAGTATTAATTAAATATTAAAGAAAAGAAACATAGTGTCTTATCCGGGATATCAATTATTTATTTTTATTTAAATTTTTTTTTTATTTTAATTTTAATTTTATTTTATTTTATTTTATTTTTAATTTTATTTTTATTTTTATTTTAATTTTATTTTAATTTTATGTTAATTTTATTTTTATTTTAATTTTAATTTTATTTTTATTTTAATTTTATTTTTATTTTTATTTTAATTTTATTTTTATTTTAATTTTATTTTTATTTTAATTTTATTTTTATTTTAATTTTATTTTTATTTTAATTTTATGTTAATTTTAATTTTATTTTTATTTTAATTTTATGTTAATTTTAATTTTATGTTAATTTTATTTTAATTTTATTTTTAATTTTATTTTTATTTTTATTTTAATTTTAATTTTATTTTTATTTTATGTTATTTTAATTTTATTTTTATTTTAATTTTATGTTATTTTATTTTTATTTTAATTTTTTTTTTAATTTTAATTTTATTTTTATTTTATTTTTAATTTTATTTTAATTTTAATTTTTTTTTTTTTTATTTTAATTTAATTTTTATTGTATTTTTATTTTTATCCAGACTGAATAATAATACCATCTCATTTATACAGAAGCAACTGTCATTCCCACTGCAAATATTTTTTATTTATTTTAATGTTAATTTAATTTTTATTTTATTTTTCATTTTATTTTTATTTTAATTTAAATTTTTAATTTTATTTTTATTTTATTTTATTTTTTTATTTTAATTTTATTTTATTTTTATCCAGACTGAATAATAACACCATCTCATTTATACAGAAGGAACTGTCATTCCCACTGCAAATATTTTTTATTTTTTATTTATATTTTTCATTCATAGTTTTTGTTTCTTCACATTGATAAATTAATTTATTTTATATATTTACACAAATCATATATTTAAGTATAATTAACTGATGTAATTATTTGATTATCGGTGGTACACTTATGAATTCATTATATCACATAAGGTAGAATATATTGGAGCGCGGTACACTACTGGCATTCGTGAACATTTTTAGTGACAGCAGGGTTAGCTGAACGTTTTGATATAAGATATGTGTAGGTGGGCTTGAAAATGGCAGAGTGATGGCAGTTTACAAATCATGTTCTGATTTTTCCTTTGCACACTCTAGCTGTGCTCTGCTGCCACTCTAGATGCACCATTCATTCCTATGGGAAAATTTCACCACAAAAACCGCGATATTTCTTGAACGATTCGGCGAAACGTTCCACAAAGTAATAGCAATCCGATCGGGAACAATCCGCACGTTTTGATATATTACTTGTCTTTCTAGTGTAAAAACTGTGGGAGGAGTTAGCGTGGCAAATTTGGCTATAATAATAAGAATAAGAACTAGACAATCTACAATTTCTGGGGAAATTGTGTAAAGTGTTCTTGCCGCAACCTTTACCAAATGATTGATGAAATGTAAGCAGTGCACATTGCAAGCCTTATAGTGAGAAATGCATTTCAGCTTGTATTTTGAAGCTCACAGTCCAGCCTCGTGAGTCATCTGCCTCTTGAGTGACCTTTGGTTGCTGCACCTGGAGAGGGCGGAGTAGGCTAACTGTGCTGAGACAGCTGGGTTGCTATGACAACTCACTCTGAGAGGAATGTCAGCATGCCTGTTCTAAACAGGCTTTTTAAACTTGCCAAGTTCAATTGCGTGCTAAAATTAGTATTAATTAAATATTAAAGAAAAGAAACATAGTGTCTTATCCGGGATATCAATTATTTATTTTTATTTTTATTTTAATTTTTTTTTATTTTTATTTTATTTTTAATTTTATTTTTATTTTAATTTTATGTTAATTTTAATTTTATTTTAATTTTTTTTTTAAATTTAATTTTTTTTTTAAATTTAATTTTATTTTAATTTTATGTTAATTTTATTTTTATTTTAATTTTTTTTTTAAATTTAATTTTATTTTTATTTTAATTTTTATTTTATTTTTAATTTTATTTTAATTTTAATTTAATTTTAATTTAATTTTTATTTTTATCCAGACTGAATAATAATACCATCTCATTTATACAGAAGGAACTGTCATTCCCACTGCAAATATTTTTTATTTATTTTAATTTTAATTTTATTTTTATTTTAATTTTATTTTATTTTTTTTTTTTAATTTTAATTTTATTTTATTTTTATCCAGACTGAATAATAACACCATCTCATTTATACAGAAGGAACTGTCATTCCCACTGCAAATATTTTTTATTTTTTATTTATATTTTTCATTCATAGTTTTTGTTTTTTCACATTGATAAATTAATTTATTTTATATATTTACACAAATCATATATTTAAGTATAATTAATTGATGTAATTATTTGATTATCGGTGGTACACTTATGAATTCATTATATCACATAAGGTAGAATATATTGGAGCGCGGTACACTACTGGCATTCGTGAACATTTTTAGTGACAGCAGGGTTAGCTGAACGTTTTGATATAAGATATGTGTAGGTGGGCTTGAAAATGAAAGAGTGATGGCAGTTTACAAATCATGTTCTGATTTTTCCTTCCACACTGCAGCTTTCTCACTTCTCACTCTAATGTGACTCAGCTGCCCCCTGAGTGACCTTTGGTGCACCTGTGACTCAGTCAGTCACAGGTGTGTGACAAGCTCTGCTCTAAACACAGTGCTCAAACTTGCCAAATTCACTGGCGATTGCCATCTTCAAACGCTTGTAGTTTTAAAAGTATAAATGCTACCGTGAAAAGGTTTATACTGTGACAATCACAAGAAACAGACCTAAATTTTGATGTATAGTATGTCTCTGCAATATTAAAAATGAAGGCACAGTCGCAGTTTAAAAACGTCCCTTAACATTTCAGGTGGCTGTGAGTGAAGTTTCAATGAAAGTCAATGGGAGGGGTTATTTGCAAACAAATGGTCATATTCTGAAAACTATCAGGAGTATGTCCTAGCCGTGAACATTTTTAGTGACAGCAGGGTTAGCTGAACGTTTTGATATAAGATATGTGTAGGTGGGCTTGAAAATGACATAGTTATGGCAGTTTACAAATCATGTTCTGATTTTTCCTTCCACACTGCAGCTTTCTCACTCTAATGTGACTCAGCTGCCCCCTGAGTGACCTTTGCTTGCACCTGTTACCTCAGTCAGTCACAGGTGTGTGACAGCTCTGCTCTAAACAGGCTATTTAAACTTGCCAAGTTCACTGGCGATTGCCATGTTCAAACGCTTGTAGTTTTAAAAGTATAAATGCTACCGTGAAAAGGTTTATACTGTGACAATCACAAGAAACAGACCTAAATTTTGATGTATAGTATGTCTCTGAAAGATAAAAAATGAAGGCACAGTCGCAGTTTAAAAACGTCCCTTAAAATGTCTTGTGTCTAAAGTGGAGTTTCAATGAAAGTCAATGGGAGGGATGAGGTCCAAACAAATGGTCATATTCTGAAAACTATCAGGAATATGGCTTAGCTGTGAACATGTTTAGTGACAACAGGGTTAGCTGAACGTTTTGATATAAGATATGTGTAGGTGGGCTTGAAAATGAAAGAGTGATGGCAGTTTACAAATCATGTTCTTATTTTTCTGATTTTTCCTTTACACACTCTAGCTGTGCTCTGCTGCTCAATGCATTCCTATGGGAAAATTTCGCAAAAACCGCGATATTTCTTGAACGATTCGGCGAAACGTTCCACAAAGTAATAGCAATCCGATCGGGAACAATCCGCACGTTTTGATATATTACTTGTATTTGTAGTGTAAAAACTGTGGGAGGAGTTAGCGTGGCAAATATGGCTATAATAAGAAACGGAATAAGAATAAGAATATATATGTGAGATAACAATAAGTGTTCCTTGCTATGCAAGAACACTTAATAAGAATAAGAATATACTTGTGAGATAACAATAAGTGTTCCTTGCTATGCAAGAACACTTAACTAGACAATCTACAATTTCTGGGGAAATTGTGTAAAGTGTTCTTGCCGCAACCTTTACCAAATGGTTGATGAAATGTAAGCAGTGCACATTGCAAGCCTGATAGTGAGAAATGCATTTCAGCTTGTATTTTGCATCTCACAGTCCAGCCTGTGTGACTCATCTGCCTCTTGAGTGACCTTTGGTTGCTATAGCAACTCAGTCAGTCAGGAATGTCAGCAGCTCTGCTCTAAAAAGGCTGTTTAAACTTGCCAAGTTCACTGGCGATTGCCATCTTCAAACGCTTGTAGTTTTAAAAGTATAAATGCTACCGTGAAAAGGTTTATATTGTGACAATCACAAGAAACAGACCTAAATTTTGATGTATAGTATGTCTCTGAAAGATAAAAAATGAAGACACAGTCGCAGTTTAAAAACGTCCCTTAAAATTTCTTGTGTCTAGAGTGGAGTTTCAATGAAAGTCAATGGGAGGGGTGAGGTGCAAACAAATGGTCATATTGTGAAAACTATCAGGAGTATGTCCTAGCCGTGAACATTTTTATAAAAAGTTGGATAGTTACTTGTGAGCCACTGGGAGTTTTCTTTCTATATAAACTCTATTTTTAATTGATATCATACATTAAAAATTATAAAAAAATATATGTGAAAAATATATAAATAATAAAATATTACAAATTAATTACAAATTAATTAATTGCGTGCTAAAATTAGTATTAATTAAATATTAAAGAAAAGAAACATAGTGTCTTATCCGGGATATCAATTATTTATTTTTAATTTTATTTTCATTTTCATTTTCATTATTTTTATTATTTTTATTTTTATTATTTTTATTTTTATTTTCTTTTTCATTTTCATTTTCATTTTCCTTTTTCATTTTCATTTTCATTTTCATTTTCATTTTCATTTTATTTTTATTTTTATTTTATTTTTATTTTATGTTTATTTTAATTTTAATTTTATTTTAATTTTATTTTTATTTTATTTTATTTTTAATTTTAATTTTTATCTTTATGTTTACGTTTATTTTTATTTTTTTTTTTAATTTTAATTTTATTTTTATTTTTATTTTATTTTAATTTTAATTTTAATTTTTATTTTATTTTTCTTTTCTTTTTTATTTTCATTTTAATTTTTTTTTATTTTTATTTTTACTTTTATTTTTTTTATTTTTATTTTTTTATTATTTTATTTTAATTTTAATTTTTATTTTTATTTTATTTTTCTTTTCTTTTTTATTTTTTTTTTACTTTTATTTTTTTTTTATGTTTATTTTTATTTTATTTTTATTTTATTTTAATCCAGACTGAATAATAACACCATCTCATTTATACAGAAGGAACTGTCATTCCCACTGCAAATATTTTTTATTTATATTTTTCATTCATAGTTTTTGTTTTTTCACATTGATAAATTAATTTATTTTATATATTTACACAAATCATATATTTAAGTATAATTAACTGATGTAATTATTTGATTATCGGTGGTACACCTATGAATTCATTATATCACATAAGGTAGAATATATTGGGGCGCGGTACACTACTGGCATTCG
Source organism: Staurois parvus (assembly GCF_062004578.1). Taxonomy (NCBI): domain Eukaryota; kingdom Metazoa; phylum Chordata; class Amphibia; order Anura; family Ranidae; genus Staurois; species Staurois parvus. The sequence goes on along the minus strand of NW_028318721.1, from coordinate 245,903 downwards.
TGAACATTTTTAGTGACAGCAGGGTTAGCTGAACGTTTTGATATAAGATATGTGTAGGTGGGCTTGAAAATGACATAGTGATGGCAGTTTACAAATCATGTTCTGATTTTGCCTTCCACACTGTAGCTTTCTCAATTCTCACTCTAATGTGACTCAGCTGCCCCCTGAGTGACCTTTGGTGCACCTGTGACTCAGTCAGTCACAGGTGTGTGACAGCTCTGTTCTAAACACACTGCTCAAACTTGCCAAATTCACTGGCGATTGCCATCTTCAAACGCTTGTAGTTTTAAAAGTATAAATGCTACCGTGAAAAGGTTTATATTGTGACAATCACAAGAAACAGACCTAAATTTTGATATATAGTATGTCTCTGCAATATTAAAAATGAAGGCACAGTCGCAGTTTAAAAACGTCCCTTAAAATGTCAGGTATCTAGAGTGGAGTTTCAATGAAAGTCAATGGGAGGGTTGAGGTGCAAACAAATGGTCATATTCTGAAAACTATCAGGAGTATGTCCTAGCTGTGAACATTTTTAGTGACAGCAGGGTTAGCTGAACGTTTTGATATAAGATATGTGTAGGTGGGCTTGATAATGACATAGTTATGGCAGTTTACAAATCATGTTCTGATTTTTCCTTTCACACTGTAGCTTTCTCACTCTAATGTGACTCAGCTGCCCCCTGAGTGACCTTTGCTTGCACCTGTTACCTCAGTCAGTCACAGGTGTGTGAGGTGCTCTGCTCTAAACAGGCTGTTTAAACTTGCCAAGTTCACTGGCGATTGCCATTTTCAAACGCTTGTAGTTTTAAAAGTATAAATGCTACCGTGAAAAGGTTTATATTGTGACAATCACAAGAAACAGACCTAAATTTTGATGTATAGTATGTCTCTGAAAGATAAAAAATGAAGGCACAGTCGCAGTTTAAAAACGTCCCTTAAAATTTCTTGTGTCTAAAGTGGAGTTTCAATGAAAGTCAATGGGAGGGGTGAGGTGCAAACAAATGGTCATATTGTGAAAACTATCAGGAGTATGTCCTAGCCGTGAACATTTTTAGTGACAGCAGGGTTAGCTGAACGTTTTGATATAAGATATGTGTAGGTGGGCTTGAAAATGGCAGAGTGATGGCAGTTTACAAATCATGTTCTGATTTTTCCTTTGCACACTCTAGCTGTGCTCTGCTGCCACTCTAGATGCACCATTCATTCCTATGGGAAAATTTCGCCACAAAAACCGCGATATTTCTTGAACGATTCGGCGAAACGTTCCACAAGGTAATAGCAATCCGATCGGGAACAATCCGCACGTTTTGATATATTACTTGTCTTTCTAGTGTAAAAACTGTGGGAGGAGTTAGCGTGGCAAATTTGGCTATAATAATAAGAATAAGAACTAGACAATCTACAATTTCTGGGGAAATTGTGTAAAGTGTTCTTGCCGCAACCTTTACCAAATGATTGATGAAATGTAAGCAGTGCACATTGCAAGCCTGATAGTGAGAAATGCATTTCAGCTTGTATTTTGAAGCTCACAGTCCAGCCTCGTGAGTCATCTGCCTCTTGAGTGACCTTTGGTTGCTGCACCTGGAGAGGGCGGAGTAGGCTAACTGTGCTGAGACAGCTGGGTTGCTATGACAACTCACTCTGAGAGGAATGTCAGCATGCCTGTTCTAAACAGGCTTTTTAAACTTGCCAAGTTCAATTGCGTGCTAAAATTAGTATTAATTAAATATTAAAGAAAAGAAACATAGTGTCTTATCCGGGATATCAATTATTTATTTTTATTTTTATTTTTATTTTTTTTTTATTTTAATTTTAATTTTTATTTTATTTTTATTTTTAATTTTATTTTTATTTTTATTTTAATTTAATTTTAATTTAATTTTAATTTTATGTTAATTTTAATTTTATTTTTATTTTAATTTTTATTTTAATTTTAATTTTAATTTTATTTTATGTTATTTTAATTTTATTTTTATTTTAATTTTATGTTAATTTTTTTTTTATTTAATTTTTTTTTTAATTTTAATTTTATTTTATTTTAATTTTTATTTTTAATTTTATTTTAATTTTAATTTTATTTTTTTTTTTTTTAATTTAATTTTTATTTTATTTTTATTTTTATCCAGACTGAATAATAATACCATCTCATTTATACAGAAGGAACTGTCATTCCCACTGCAAATATTTTTTATTTATTTTAATTTTAATTTAATTTTTATTTTATTTTTCATTTTATTTTTATTTTAATTTTAATTTTTAATTTTATTTTATTTTTTTATTTTAATTTTAATTTTATTTTATTTTTATCCAGACTGAATAATAACACCATCTCATTTATACAGAAGGAACTGTCATTCCCACTGCAAATATTTTTTATTTTTTATTTATATTTTTCATTCATAGTTTTTGTTTTTTCACATTGATAAATTAATTTATTTTATATATTTACACAAATCATATATTTAAGTATAATTAATTGATGTAATTATTTGATTATCGGTGGTACACTTATGAATTCATTATATCACATAAGGTAGAATATATTGGAGCGCGGTACACTACTGGCATTCGTGAACATTTTTAGTGACAGCAGGGTTAGCTGAACGTTTTGATATAAGATATGTGTAGGTGGGCTTGATAATGACATAGTTATGGCAGTTTACAAATCATGTTCTGATTTTTCCTTTCACACTGTAGCTTTCTCACTCTAATGTGACTCAGCTGCCCCCTGAGTGACCTTTGCTTGCACCTGTTACCTCAGTCAGTCACAGGTGTGTGAGAAGCTCTGCTCTAAACAGGCTGTTTAAACTTGCCAAGTTCACTGGCGATTGCCATTTTCAAACGCTTGTAGTTTTAAAAGTATAAATACTACAGTGAAAATGTTTATATTGTGACAATCACAAGAAACATACCTAAATTTTGATGTATAGTATGTCTCTGAAAGATAAAAAATGAAGGCACAGTCGCAGTTTAAAAACGTCCCTTAAAATTTCTTGTGTCTAAAGTGGAGTTTCAATGAAAGTCAATGGGAGGGATGAGGTCCAAACAAATGGTCATATTCTGAAAACTATCAGGAGTATGTCCTAGCCATGAACATTTTTAGTGACAGCAGGGTTAGCTGAACGTTTTGATATAAGATATGTGTAGGTGGGCTTGAAAATGACATAGTTATGGCAGTTTACAAATCATGTTCTGATTTTTCCTTTCACACTGCAGCTTTCTCACTCTAATGTGACTCAGCTGCCCCCTGAGTGACCTTTGCTTGCACCTGTTACCTCAGTCAGTCACAGGTGTGTGAGGAGCTCTGCTCTAAACAGGCTATTTAAACTTGCCAAATTCACTGGCGATTGCCATCTTCAAACGCTTGTAGTTTTAAAAGTATAAATGCTACCGTGAAAAGGTTTATATTGGGACAATCACAAGAAACAGACCTAAATTTTGATGTATAGTATGTCTCTGCAATATTAAAAATGAAGGCACAGTCGCAGTTTAAAAACGTCCCTTAAAAATTCTTGTGTCTAAAGTGGAGTTTCAATGAAAGTCAATGGGAGCGGTGAGGTCCAAACAAATGGTCATATTGTGAAAACTATCAGGAGTATGTCCTAGCCGTGAACATTTTTAGTGACAGCAGGGTTAGCTGAAAGTTTTGATATAAGATATGTGTAGGTGGGCTTGACAATGGCAGAGTGATGGCAGTTTACAAATCATGTTCTGATTTTTCTGATTTTTCCTTTGCACACTCTAGCTGTGCTCTGCTGCTCAATGCATTCCTATGGGAAAATTTCGCCGCAAAAACCGCGATATTTCTTGAACGATTCGGCGAAACGTTCCACAAAGTAATAGCAATCCGATCGGGAACAATCCGCACGTTTTGATATATTACTTGTCTTTGTAGTGTAAAAACTGTGGGAGGAGTTAGCGTGGCAAATTCGCTATAATAATAAGAATAAGAATAAGAATAAGAATATACTTGTGAGATAACAATAAGTGTTCCTTGCTATGCAAGAACACTTAACTAGACAATCTACAATTTCTGGGGAAATTGTGTAAAGTGTTCTTGCCGCAACCTTTACCAAATGATTGATGAAATGTAAGCAGTGCACATTGCAAGCCTTATAGTGAGAAATGCATTTCAGCTTGTATTTTGAAGCTCACAGTCCAGCCTCGTGAGTCATCTGCCTCTTGAGTGACCTTTGGTTGCTGCACCTGGAGAGGGCGGAGTAGGCTAACTGTGCTGAGACAGCTGGGTTGCTATGACAACTCACTCTGAGAGGAATGTCAGCATGCCTGTTCTAAACAGGCTTTTTAAACTTGCCAAGTTCAATTGCGTGCTAAAATTAGTATTAATTAAATATTAAAGAAAAGAAACATAGTGTCTTATCCGGGATATCAATTATTTATTTTTATTTTTATTTTTTTTTATTTTAATTTTAATTTTAATTTTAATTTTTATTTTATTTTATTTTATTTTATTTTTAATTTTATTTTTATTTTAATTTTATGTTAATTTTAATTTTATTTTATTTTTAATTTAATTTTTATTTTTATTTTAATTTTATTTTTATGTTAATTTTATTTTTATTTTAATTTTTTTTTTAATTTAATTTTATTTTTATTTTAATTTTTATTTTTATTTTATTTTTAATTTTAATTTAATTTTAATTTAATTTTAATTTAATTTTTATTTTTATCCAGACTGAATAATAATACCATCTCATTTATACAGAAGGAACTGTCATTCCCACTGCAAATATTTTTTATTTTTTATTTATATTTTTCATTCATAGTTTTTGTTTTTTCACATTGATAAATTAATTTATTTTATATATTTACACAAATCATATATTTAAGTATAATTAATTGATGTAATTATTTGATTATCGGTGGTACACTTATGAATTCATTATATCACATAAGGTAGAATATATTGGAGCGCGGTACACTACTGGCATTCGTGAACATTTTTAGTGACAGCAGGGTTAGCTGAACGTTTTGATATAAGATATGTGTAGGTGGGCTTGAAAATGAAAGAGTGATGGCAGTTTACAAATCATGTTCTGATTTTTCCTTCCACACTGCAGCTTTCTCACTTCTCACTCTAATGTGACTCAGCTGCCCCCTGAGTGACCTTTGGTGCACCTGTGACTCAGTCAGTCACAGGTGTGTGACAAGCTCTGCTCTAAACACAGTGCTCAAACTTGCCAAATTCACTGGCGATTGCCATCTTCAAACGCTTGTAGTTTTAAAAGTATAAATGCTACCGTGAAAAGGTTTATACTGTGACAATCACAAGAAACAGACCTAAATTTTGATGTATAGTATGTCTCTGCAATATTAAAAATGAAGGCACAGTCGCAGTTTAAAAACGTCCCTTAACATTTCAGGTGGCTGTGAGTGAAGTTTCAATGAAAGTCAATGGGAGGGGTTATTTGCAAACAAATGGTCATATTCTGAAAACTATCAGGAGTATGTCCTAGCCGTGAACATTTTTAGTGACAGCAGGGTTAGCTGAACGTTTTGATATAAGATATGTGTAGGTGGGCTTGAAAATGACATAGTTATGGCAGTTTACAAATCATGTTCTGATTTTTCCTTCCACACTGCAGCTTTCTCACTCTAATGTGACTCAGCTGCCCCCTGAGTGACCTTTGCTTGCACCTGTTACCTCAGTCAGTCACAGGTGTGTGACAGCTCTGCTCTAAACAGGCTATTTAAACTTGCCAAGTTCACTGGCGATTGCCATGTTCAAACGCTTGTAGTTTTAAAAGTATAAATGCTACCGTGAAAAGGTTTATACTGTGACAATCACAAGAAACAGACCTAAATTTTGATGTATAGTATGTCTCTGAAAGATAAAAAATGAAGGCACAGTCGCAGTTTAAAAACGTCCCTTAAAATGTCTTGTGTCTAAAGTGGAGTTTCAATGAAAGTCAATGGGAGGGATGAGGTCCAAACAAATGGTCATATTCTGAAAACTATCAGGAATATGGCTTAGCTGTGAACATGTTTAGTGACAGCAGGGTTAGCTGAACGTTTTGATATAAGATATGTGTAGGTGGGCTTGAAAATGAAAGAGTGATGGCAGTTTACAAATCATGTTCTTATTTTTCTGATTTTTCCTTTACACACTCTAGCTGTGCTCTGCTGCTCAATGCATTCCTATGGGAAAATTTCGCAAAAACCGCGATATTTCTTGAACGATTCGGCGAAACGTTCCACAAAGTAATAGCAATCCGATCGGGAACAATCCGCACGTTTTGATATATTACTTGTATTTGTAGTGTAAAAACTGTGGGAGGAGTTAGCGTGGCAAATATGGCTATAATAAGAAACGGAATAAGAATAAGAATATATATGTGAGATAACAATAAGTGTTCCTTGCTATGCAAGAACACTTAATAAGAATAAGAATATACTTGTGAGATAACAATAAGTGTTCCTTGCTATGCAAGAACACTTAACTAGACAATCTACAATTTCTGGGGAAATTGTGTAAAGTGTTCTTGCCGCAACCTTTACCAAATGGTTGATGAAATGTAAGCAGTGCACATTGCAAGCCTGATAGTGAGAAATGCATTTCAGCTTGTATTTTGCATCTCACAGTCCAGCCTGTGTGACTCATCTGCCTCTTGAGTGACCTTTGGTTGCTATAGCAACTCAGTCAGTCAGGAATGTCAGCAGCTCTGCTCTAAAAAGGCTGTTTAAACTTGCCAAGTTCACTGGCGATTGCCATCTTCAAACGCTTGTAGTTTTAAAAGTATAAATGCTACCGTGAAAAGGTTTATATTGTGACAATCACAAGAAACAGACCTAAATTTTGATGTATAGTATGTCTCTGAAAGATAAAAAATGAAGACACAGTCGCAGTTTAAAAACGTCCCTTAAAATTTCTTGTGTCTAGAGTGGAGTTTCAATGAAAGTCAATGGGAGGGGTGAGGTGCAAACAAATGGTCATATTGTGAAAACTATCAGGAGTATGTCCTAGCCGTGAACATTTTTATAAAAAGTTGGATAGTTACTTGTGAGCCACTGGGAGTTTTCTTTCTATATAAACTCTATTTTTAATTGATATCATACATTAAAAATTATAAAAAAATATATGTGAAAAATATATAAATAATAAAATATTACAAATTAATTACAAATTAATTAATTGCGTGCTAAAATTAGTATTAATTAAATATTAAAGAAAAGAAACATAGTGTCTTATCCGGGATATCAATTATTTATTTTTAATTTTATTTTCATTTTCATTTTCATTATTTTTATTATTTTTATTTTTATTATTTTTATTTTTATTTTCTTTTTCATTTTCATTTTCATTTTCCTTTTTCATTTTCATTTTCATTTTCATTTTCATTTTCATTTTATTTTTATTTTTATTTTATTTTTATTTTATGTTTATTTTAATTTTAATTTTATTTTAATTTTATTTTTATTTTATTTTATTTTTAATTTTAATTTTTATCTTTATGTTTACGTTTATTTTTATTTTTTTTTTTAATTTTAATTTTATTTTTATTTTTATTTTATTTTAATTTTAATTTTAATTTTTATTTTATTTTTCTTTTCTTTTTTATTTTCATTTTAATTTTTTTTTATTTTTATTTTTACTTTTATTTTTTTTATTTTTATTTTTTTATTATTTTATTTTAATTTTAATTTTTATTTTTATTTTATTTTTCTTTTCTTTTTTATTTTTTTTTTACTTTTATTTTTTTTTTATGTTTATTTTTATTTTATTTTTATTTTATTTTAATCCAGACTGAATAATAACACCATCTCATTTATACAGAAGGAACTGTCATTCCCACTGCAAATATTTTTTATTTATATTTTTCATTCATAGTTTTTGTTTTTTCACATTGATAAATTAATTTATTTTATATATTTACACAAATCATATATTTAAGTATAATTAACTGATGTAATTATTTGATTATCGGTGGTACACCTATGAATTCATTATATCACATAAGGTAGAATATATTGGGGCGCGGTACACTACTGGCATTCGTGAACATTTTTAGTGACAGCAGGGTTAGCTGAACGTTTTGATATAAGATATGTGTAGGTGGGCTTGAAAATGACATAGTGATGGCAGTTTACAAATCATGTTCTGATTTTGCCTTCCACACTGTAGCTTTCTCAATTCTCACTCTAATGTGACTCAGCTGCCCCCTGAGTGACCTTTGGTGCACCTGTGACTCAGTCAGTCACAGGTGTGTGACAGCTCTGTTCTAAACACACTGCTCAAACTTGCCAAATTCACTGGCGATTGCCATCTTCAAACGCTTGTAGTTTTAAAAGTATAAATGCTACCGTGAAAAGGTTTATATTGTGACAATCACAAGAAACAGACCTAAATTTTGATATATAGTATGTCTCTGCAATATTAAAAATGAAGGCACAGTCGCAGTTTAAAAACGTCCCTTAAAATGTCAGGTATCTAGAGTGGAGTTTCAATGAAAGTCAATGGGAGGGTTGAGGTGCAAACAAATGGTCATATTCTGAAAACTATCAGGAGTATGTCCTAGCTGTGAACATTTTTAGTGACAGCAGGGTTAGCTGAACGTTTTGATATAAGATATGTGTAGGTGGGCTTGATAATGACATAGTTATGGCAGTTTACAAATCATGTTCTGATTTTTCCTTTCACACTGTAGCTTTCTCACTCTAATGTGACTCAGCTGCCCCCTGAGTGACCTTTGCTTGCACCTGTTACCTCAGTCAGTCACAGGTGTGTGAGGTGCTCTGCTCTAAACAGGCTGTTTAAACTTGCCAAGTTCACTGGCGATTGCCATTTTCAAACGCTTGTAGTTTTAAAAGTATAAATGCTACCGTGAAAAGGTTTATATTGTGACAATCACAAGAAACAGACCTAAATTTTGATGTATAGTATGTCTCTGAAAGATAAAAAATGAAGGCACAGTCGCAGTTTAAAAACGTCCCTTAAAATTTCTTGTGTCTAAAGTGGAGTTTCAATGAAAGTCAATGGGAGGGGTGAGGTGCAAACAAATGGTCATATTGTGAAAACTATCAGGAGTATGTCCTAGCCGTGAACATTTTTAGTGACAGCAGGGTTAGCTGAACGTTTTGATATAAGATATGTGTAGGTGGGCTTGAAAATGGCAGAGTGATGGCAGTTTACAAATCATGTTCTGATTTTTCCTTTGCACACTCTAGCTGTGCTCTGCTGCCACTCTAGATGCACCATTCATTCCTATGGGAAAATTTCGCCACAAAAACCGCGATATTTCTTGAACGATTCGGCGAAACGTTCCACAAGGTAATAGCAATCCGATCGGGAACAATCCGCACGTTTTGATATATTACTTGTCTTTCTAGTGTAAAAACTGTGGGAGGAGTTAGCGTGGCAAATTTGGCTATAATAATAAGAATAAGAACTAGACAATCTACAATTTCTGGGGAAATTGTGTAAAGTGTTCTTGCCGCAACCTTTACCAAATGATTGATGAAATGTAAGCAGTGCACATTGCAAGCCTGATAGTGAGAAATGCATTTCAGCTTGTATTTTGAAGCTCACAGTCCAGCCTCGTGAGTCATCTGCCTCTTGAGTGACCTTTGGTTGCTGCACCTGGAGAGGGCGGAGTAGGCTAACTGTGCTGAGACAGCTGGGTTGCTATGACAACTCACTCTGAGAGGAATGTCAGCATGCCTGTTCTAAACAGGCTTTTTAAACTTGCCAAGTTCAATTGCGTGCTAAAATTAGTATTAATTAAATATTAAAGAAAAGAAACATAGTGTCTTATCCGGGATATCAATTATTTATTTTTATTTTTATTTTTATTTTTTTTTTATTTTAATTTTAATTTTTATTTTATTTTTATTTTTAATTTTATTTTTATTTTTATTTTAATTTAATTTTAATTTAATTTTAATTTTATGTTAATTTTAATTTTATTTTTATTTTAATTTTTATTTTAATTTTAATTTTAATTTTATTTTATGTTATTTTAATTTTATTTTTATTTTAATTTTATGTTAATTTTTTTTTTATTTAATTTTTTTTTTAATTTTAATTTTATTTTATTTTAATTTTTATTTTTAATTTTATTTTAATTTTAATTTTATTTTTTTTTTTTTTAATTTAATTTTTATTTTATTTTTATTTTTATCCAGACTGAATAATAATACCATCTCATTTATACAGAAGGAACTGTCATTCCCACTGCAAATATTTTTTATTTATTTTAATTTTAATTTAATTTTTATTTTATTTTTCATTTTATTTTTATTTTAATTTTAATTTTTAATTTTATTTTATTTTTTTATTTTAATTTTAATTTTATTTTATTTTTATCCAGACTGAATAATAACACCATCTCATTTATACAGAAGGAACTGTCATTCCCACTGCAAATATTTTTTATTTTTTATTTATATTTTTCATTCATAGTTTTTGTTTTTTCACATTGATAAATTAATTTATTTTATATATTTACACAAATCATATATTTAAGTATAATTAATTGATGTAATTATTTGATTATCGGTGGTACACTTATGAATTCATTATATCACATAAGGTAGAATATATTGGAGCGCGGTACACTACTGGCATTCGTGAACATTTTTAGTGACAGCAGGGTTAGCTGAACGTTTTGATATAAGATATGTGTAGGTGGGCTTGATAATGACATAGTTATGGCAGTTTACAAATCATGTTCTGATTTTTCCTTTCACACTGTAGCTTTCTCACTCTAATGTGACTCAGCTGCCCCCTGAGTGACCTTTGCTTGCACCTGTTACCTCAGTCAGTCACAGGTGTGTGAGAAGCTCTGCTCTAAACAGGCTGTTTAAACTTGCCAAGTTCACTGGCGATTGCCATTTTCAAACGCTTGTAGTTTTAAAAGTATAAATACTACAGTGAAAATGTTTATATTGTGACAATCACAAGAAACATACCTAAATTTTGATGTATAGTATGTCTCTGAAAGATAAAAAATGAAGGCACAGTCGCAGTTTAAAAACGTCCCTTAAAATTTCTTGTGTCTAAAGTGGAGTTTCAATGAAAGTCAATGGGAGGGATGAGGTCCAAACAAATGGTCATATTCTGAAAACTATCAGGAGTATGTCCTAGCCATGAACATTTTTAGTGACAGCAGGGTTAGCTGAACGTTTTGATATAAGATATGTGTAGGTGGGCTTGAAAATGACATAGTTATGGCAGTTTACAAATCATGTTCTGATTTTTCCTTTCACACTGCAGCTTTCTCACTCTAATGTGACTCAGCTGCCCCCTGAGTGACCTTTGCTTGCACCTGTTACCTCAGTCAGTCACAGGTGTGTGAGGAGCTCTGCTCTAAACAGGCTATTTAAACTTGCCAAATTCACTGGCGATTGCCATCTTCAAACGCTTGTAGTTTTAAAAGTATAAATGCTACCGTGAAAAGGTTTATATTGGGACAATCACAAGAAACAGACCTAAATTTTGATGTATAGTATGTCTCTGCAATATTAAAAATGAAGGCACAGTCGCAGTTTAAAAACGTCCCTTAAAAATTCTTGTGTCTAAAGTGGAGTTTCAATGAAAGTCAATGGGAGCGGTGAGGTCCAAACAAATGGTCATATTGTGAAAACTATCAGGAGTATGTCCTAGCCGTGAACATTTTTAGTGACAGCAGGGTTAGCTGAAAGTTTTGATATAAGATATGTGTAGGTGGGCTTGACAATGGCAGAGTGATGGCAGTTTACAAATCATGTTCTGATTTTTCTGATTTTTCCTTTGCACACTCTAGCTGTGCTCTGCTGCTCAATGCATTCCTATGGGAAAATTTCGCCGCAAAAACCGCGATATTTCTTGAACGATTCGGCGAAACGTTCCACAAAGTAATAGCAATCCGATCGGGAACAATCCGCACGTTTTGATATATTACTTGTCTTTGTAGTGTAAAAACTGTGGGAGGAGTTAGCGTGGCAAATTCGCTATAATAATAAGAATAAGAATAAGAATAAGAATATACTTGTGAGATAACAATAAGTGTTCCTTGCTATGCAAGAACACTTAACTAGACAATCTACAATTTCTGGGGAAATTGTGTAAAGTGTTCTTGCCGCAACCTTTACCAAATGATTGATGAAATGTAAGCAGTGCACATTGCAAGCCTTATAGTGAGAAATGCATTTCAGCTTGTATTTTGAAGCTCACAGTCCAGCCTCGTGAGTCATCTGCCTCTTGAGTGACCTTTGGTTGCTGCACCTGGAGAGGGCGGAGTAGGCTAACTGTGCTGAGACAGCTGGGTTGCTATGACAACTCACTCTGAGAGGAATGTCAGCATGCCTGTTCTAAACAGGCTTTTTAAACTTGCCAAGTTCAATTGCGTGCTAAAATTAGTATTAATTAAATATTAAAGAAAAGAAACATAGTGTCTTATCCGGGATATCAATTATTTATTTTTATTTTTATTTTTTTTTATTTTAATTTTAATTTTAATTTTAATTTTTATTTTATTTTATTTTATTTTATTTTTAATTTTATTTTTATTTTAATTTTATGTTAATTTTAATTTTATTTTATTTTTAATTTAATTTTTATTTTTATTTTAATTTTATTTTTATGTTAATTTTATTTTTATTTTAATTTTTTTTTTAATTTAATTTTATTTTTATTTTAATTTTTATTTTTATTTTATTTTTAATTTTAATTTAATTTTAATTTAATTTTAATTTAATTTTTATTTTTATCCAGACTGAATAATAATACCATCTCATTTATACAGAAGGAACTGTCATTCCCACTGCAAATATTTTTTATTTTTTATTTATATTTTTCATTCATAGTTTTTGTTTTTTCACATTGATAAATTAATTTATTTTATATATTTACACAAATCATATATTTAAGTATAATTAATTGATGTAATTATTTGATTATCGGTGGTACACTTATGAATTCATTATATCACATAAGGTAGAATATATTGGAGCGCGGTACACTACTGGCATTCGTGAACATTTTTAGTGACAGCAGGGTTAGCTGAACGTTTTGATATAAGATATGTGTAGGTGGGCTTGAAAATGAAAGAGTGATGGCAGTTTACAAATCATGTTCTGATTTTTCCTTCCACACTGCAGCTTTCTCACTTCTCACTCTAATGTGACTCAGCTGCCCCCTGAGTGACCTTTGGTGCACCTGTGACTCAGTCAGTCACAGGTGTGTGACAAGCTCTGCTCTAAACACAGTGCTCAAACTTGCCAAATTCACTGGCGATTGCCATCTTCAAACGCTTGTAGTTTTAAAAGTATAAATGCTACCGTGAAAAGGTTTATACTGTGACAATCACAAGAAACAGACCTAAATTTTGATGTATAGTATGTCTCTGCAATATTAAAAATGAAGGCACAGTCGCAGTTTAAAAACGTCCCTTAACATTTCAGGTGGCTGTGAGTGAAGTTTCAATGAAAGTCAATGGGAGGGGTTATTTGCAAACAAATGGTCATATTCTGAAAACTATCAGGAGTATGTCCTAGCCGTGAACATTTTTAGTGACAGCAGGGTTAGCTGAACGTTTTGATATAAGATATGTGTAGGTGGGCTTGAAAATGACATAGTTATGGCAGTTTACAAATCATGTTCTGATTTTTCCTTCCACACTGCAGCTTTCTCACTCTAATGTGACTCAGCTGCCCCCTGAGTGACCTTTGCTTGCACCTGTTACCTCAGTCAGTCACAGGTGTGTGACAGCTCTGCTCTAAACAGGCTATTTAAACTTGCCAAGTTCACTGGCGATTGCCATGTTCAAACGCTTGTAGTTTTAAAAGTATAAATGCTAACGTGAAAAGGTTTATACTGTGACAATCACAAGAAACAGACCTAAATTTTGATGTATAGTATGTCTCTGAAAGATAAAAAATGAAGGCACAGTCGCAGTTTAAAAACGTCCCTTAAAATGTCTTGTGTCTAAAGTGGAGTTTCAATGAAAGTCAATGGGAGGGATGAGGTCCAAACAAATGGTCATATTGTGAAAACTATCAGGAATATGGCTTAGCTGTGAACATGTTTAGTGACAGCAGGGTTAGCTGAACGTTTTGATATAAGATATGTGTAGGTGGGCTTGAAAATGAAAGAGTGATGGCAGTTTACAAATCATGTTCTGATTTTTCTGATTTTTCCTTTACACACTCTAGCTGTGCTCTGCTGCTCAATGCATTCCTATGGGAAAATTTCGCCGCAAAAACCGCGATATTTCTTGAACGATTCGGCGAAACGTTCCACAAAGTAATAGCAATCCGATCGGGAACAATCCGCACGTTTTGATATATTACTTGTATTTGTAGTGTAAAAACTGTGGGAGGAGTTAGCGTGGCAAATATGGCTATAATAAGAAACGGAATAAGAATAAGAATATATATGTGAGATAACAATAAGTGTTCCTTGCTATGCAAGAACACTTAATAAGAATAAGAATATATATGTGAGATAACAATAAGTGTTCCTTGCTATGCAAGAACACTTAATAAGACTAGACAATCTACAATTTCTGGGGAAATTGTGTAAAGTGTTCTTGCCGCAACCTTTACCAAATGATTGATGAAATGTAAGCAGTGCACATTGCAAGCCTGATAGTGAGAAATGCATTTCAGCTTGTATTTTGAAGCTCACAGTCCAGCCTGGTGAGTCATCTGCCTCTTGAGTGACCTTTGGTTGCTGCACCTGGAGAGGGCGGAGTAGGCTCACTGTGCTGAGACAGCTGGGTTGCTATGACAACTCACTCTGAGAGGAATGTCAGCATGTGTGTTCTAAACAGGCTTTTTAAACTTGCCAAGTTCAATTGCGTGCTAAAATTAGTATTAATTAAATATTAAAGAAAAGAAACATAGTGTCTTATCCGGGATATCAATTATTTATTTTTATTTTAATTTTTTTTTTATTTTAATTTTATTTTAATTTTAATTTTTATTATTTTATTTTATTTTTAATTTTATTTTTATTTTTATTTTATTTTAATTTTATGTTTATTTTTATTTTAATTTTATTTTTATTTTAATTTTATGTTAATTTTAATTTTATTTTTATTTTAATTTTAATTTTATTTTATTTTTAATTTTATTTTTATTTTTAATTTTATTTTTATTTTAATTTTAATTTTATTTTTATTTTAATTTTATGTTAATTTAATTTTATTTTAATTTTTATTTTAATTTTATTTTTATTTTAATTTTATGTTAATTTTATTTTGATTTAAATTTTTTTTTAAATTTAATTTTATTTTTATTTTAATTTTTATTTTTATTTTATTTTTAATTTTATTTTAATTTTAATTTTTTTTTTTTTTATTTTAATTAAATTTTTATTTTATTTTTATCCAGACTGAATAAGAATACCATCTCATTTATACAGAAGGAACTGTCATTCCCACTGCAAATATTTTTTATTTATTTTAATTTTTATTTAATTTTTATTTTATTTTTAATTTTTATTTTGTTTTAATTTTAATTTTTAATTTTATTTTTATTTTAATTTTATTTTATTTTTATTTTTATCCAGACTGAATAATAACACCATCTCATTTATACAGAAGGAACTGTCATTCCCACTGCAAATATTTTTTATTTTTTATTTATATTTTTCATTCATAGTTTTTGTTTTTTCACATTGATAAATTAATTTATTTTATATATTTACACAAATCATATATTTAAGTATAATTAATTGATGTAATTATTTGATTATCGGTGGTACACTTATGAATTCATTATATCACATAAGGTAGAATATATTGGAGCGCGGTACACTACTGGTATTCGTGAACATTTTTAGTGACAGCAGGGTTAGCTGAACGTTTTGATATAAGATATGTGTAGGTGGGCTTGAAAATGAAAGAGTGATGGCAGTTTACAAATCATGTTCTGATTTTTCTGATTTTTCCTTTGCACACTCTAGCTGTGCTGTGCTGCTCAATGCATTCCTATGGGAAAATTTCGCCGCAAAAACCGCGATATTTCTTGAACGATTCGGCGAAACGTTCTACAAAGTAATAGCAATCCGATCGGGATCAATGCGCACGTTTTGATATATTACTTGTCTTTGTAGTGTAAAAACTGTGGGAGGAGTTAGCGTGGCAAATATGGCTATAATAAGAAAAAGAATTAGATTTCAAATATGGCAGAGAAGAGCGGTTAAAAACAAACTGCTTCAAATTGCTCACTTCACTGGCGTCTTCACAATTTCTGTGGAAATTGTGTGGTGTTCTGGCCTCCACACAACTGGAGTGGGCAGGTTAGCTTTTGTCTCTCTGCTTCCTGCTCACACAGCTGGGTTCCTATGGCAACTCCCTCCACACCAAGGGCAGAGTCATGGTTATAAACAAACTGCTCCAAGTTGCTGACATCAGTGGCGATTGCCATCTTCAAACGGTTGTAGTTTTAAAAGTATAAATGCTACCGTGAAAAGGCTTATATTGTGACAATCACAAGAAACAGACCTAAATTTTGATATATAGTATGTCTCTGCAATATTAAAAATGAAGGCACAGTCGCAGTTTAAAAACGTCCCTTAAAATTTCTTGTGTCTAAAGTGGAGTTTCAATGAAAGTCAATGGGAGGAGTGAGGTGCAAACAAATGGTCATATTCTGAAAACTATCAGGAGTATGTCCTAGCCGTGAACATTTTTAGTGACAGCAGGGTTAGCTGAACGTTTTGATATAAGATATGTGTAGGTGGGCTTGAAAATGACATAGTTATGGCAGTTTACAAATCATGTTCTGATTTTTCCTTCCACATTGCAGCTTTCTCACTCTAATGTGACTCAGCTGCCCCCTGAGTGACCTTTGCTTGCACCTGTTACCTCAGTCAGTCACAGGTGTGTGAGGAGCTGTGCTCTAAACAGGCTATTTAAACTTGCCAAATTCACTGGCGATTGCCATCTTCAAACGCTTGTAGTTTTAAAAGTATAAATGCTACCGTGAAAAGGTTTATATTGTGACAATCACAAGAAAAAGACCTACAGTTTGATGTATAGTATGTCTCTGAAAGATAACAAATGAAGGCACAGTCGCAGTTTAAAAACGTCCCTTAAAATGTCTGGTGTCTAGAGTGGAGTTTCAATGAAAGTCAATGGGAGGGGTGATGTGCAAACAAATGGTCATATTCTGAAAACTATCAGGAGTATGTCCTAGCCGTGAACATTTTTAGTGACAGCAGGGTTAGCTGAACGTTTTGATATAAGATATGTGTAGGTGGGCTTGAAAATGGCAGAGTGATGGCAGTTTACAAATCATGTTCTGATTTTTCCTTTGCACACTCTAGCTGTGCTCTGCTGCCACTCTAGATGCACCATTCATTCCTATGGGAAAATTTCGCCGCAAAAACCGCGATATTTCTTGAACGATTCGGCGAAACGTTCCACAAAGTAATAGCAATCCGATCGGGAACAATCCGCACGTTTTGATATATTACTTGTCTTTGTAGTGTAAAAACTGTGGGAGGAGTTAGCGTGGCAAATTTGGCTATAATAATAAGAATAAGAACTAGACAATCTACAATTTCTGGGGAAATTGTGTAAAGTGTTCTTGCCGCAACCTTTACCAAATGATTGATGAAATGTAAGCAGGGCACATTGCAAGCCTGATAGTGAGAAATGCATTTCAGCTTGTATTTTGAAGCTCACAGTCCAGCCTCGTGAGTCATCTGCCTCTTGAGTGACCTTTGGTTGCTGCACCTGGAGAGGGCGGAGTAGGCTCACTGTGCTGAGACAGCTGGGTTGCTATGACAACTCACTCTGAGAGGAATGTCAGCATGACTGTTCTAAACAGGCTTTTTAAACTTGCCAAGTTCAATTGCGTGCTAAAATTAGTATTAATTAAATATTAAAGAAAAGAAACATAGTGTCTTATCCGGGATATCAATTATTTATTTTTATTTTTATTTTTTTTTATTTTAATTTTAATTTTTATTTTATTTTATTTTTAATTTTATTTTTATTTTAATTTATTTTAATTTTATGTTAATTTTAATTTTATTTTTATTTTAATTTTATTTTTATTTTAATTTTATGTTAATTTTTATTTTATTTTTAATTTTATTTTTATTTTAATTTAATTTAAATTTTATGTTAATTTTATTTTTATTTTAATTTTATTTTTATTTTAATTTTATGTTAATTTTAATTTTATGTTAATTTTAATTTTATGTTAATTTTAATTTTATTTTTATTTTATTTTAATTTTATTTTATTTTTAATTTTATTTTTATTTTATGTTATTTTTATTTTATGTTATTTTAATTTTATGTTAATTTTATTTTTATTTAATTTTTTTTTTAATTTTAATTTTATTTTATTTTTTAATTTTTATTTTTATTTTATTTTAATTTTATTTTAATTTAATTTTTATTTTATTTTTATTTTTATCCAGACTGAATAATAATACCATCTCATTTATACAGAAGGAACTGTCATTCCCACTGCAAATATTTTTTATTTATTTTAATTTTAATTTTAATTTAATTTTTATTTTATTTTTCAT
This sequence comes from Staurois parvus, assembly GCF_062004578.1. NCBI lineage: Eukaryota > Metazoa > Chordata > Amphibia > Anura > Ranidae > Staurois > Staurois parvus. The sequence goes on along the minus strand of NW_028318721.1, from coordinate 227,414 downwards.
TTTATTTTTGTTTTAATTTTAATTTTTAATTTTATTTTTATTTTAATTTTATGTTAATTTTTATTTTATTTTTAATTTTATTTTTATTTTAATTTAATTTAAATTTTATGTTAATTTTATTTTTATTTTAATTTTATTTTTATTTTAATTTTATGTTAATTTTAATTTTATGTTAATTTTAATTTTATTTTTATTTTATTTTAATTTTATTTTATTTTTAATTTTATTTTTATTTTATGTTATTTTTATTTTATGTTATTTTAATTTTATGTTAATTTTATTTTTATTTAATTTTTTTTTTAATTTTAATTTTATTTTTTTTTTTAATTTTTATTTTTATTTTATTTTAATTTTATTTTAATTTAATTTTTATTTTATTTTCATTTTTATCCAGACTGAATAATAATACCATCTCATTTATACAGAAGGAACTGTCATTCCCACTGCAAATATTTTTTATTTATTTTAATTTTAATTTTAATTTTATTTTTATTTTAATTTTATTTTATTTTATTTTTTTAATTTTAATTTTATTTTATTTTTATCCAGACTGAATAATAACACCATCTCATTTATACAGAAGGAACTGTCATTCCCACTGCAAATATTTTTTATTTTTATTTATATTTTTCATTCATAGTTTTTGTTTTTTCACATTGATAAATTAATTTATTTTATATATTTACACAAATCATATATTTAAGTATAATTAATTGATGTAATTATTTGATTATCGGTGGTACACTTATGAATTCATTATATCACATAAGGTAGAATATATTGGAGCGCGGTACACTACTGGTATTCGTGAACATTTTTAGTGACAGCAGGGTTAGCGGAACGTTTTGATATAAGATATGTGTAGGTGGGCTTGAAAATGGCAGAGTGATGGCAGTTTACAAATCATGTTCTGATTTTTCTGATTTTTCCTTTGCACACTCTAGCTGTGCTGTGCTGCTCAATGCATTCCTATGGGAAAATTTCGCCGCAAAAACCGCGATATTTCTTGAATGATTCGGCGAAACGTTCTACAAAGTAATAGCAATCCGATCGGGATCAATGCGCACGTTTTGATATATTACTTGTCTTTGTAGTGTAAAAACTGTGGGAGGAGTTAGCGTGGCAAATATGGCTATAATAAGAATAAGAATTAGATTTCAAATATGGCAGAGAAGAGCGGTTAAAAACAAACTGCTTCAAATTGCTCACTTCACTGGTGTCTTCACAATTTCTGTGGAAATTGTGTGGTGTTCTGGCCTCCACACAACTGGAGTGGGCAGGTTAGCTTTTGTCTCTCTGCTTCCTGCTCACACAGCTGGGTTCCTATGGCAACTCCCTCCACACCAAGGGCAGAGTCATGGTTATAAACAAACTGCTCCAAGTTGCTGACATCACTGGCGATTGCCATCTTCAAACGGTTGTAGTTTTAAAAGTATAAATGGTACCGTGAAAAGGCTTATATTGTGACAATCACAAGAAACAGACCTAAATTTTGATATATAGTATGTCTCTGCAATATTAAAAATGAAGGCACAGTCGCAGTTTAAAAACGTCCCTTAAAATTTCTTGTGTCTAAAGTGGAGTTTCAATGAAAGTCAATGGGAGGAGTGAGGTGCAAACAAATGGTCATATTCTGAAAACTATCAGGAGTATGTCCTAGCCGTGAACATTTTTAGTGACAGCAGGGTTAGCTGAACGTTTTGATATAAGATATGTGTAGGTGGGCTTGATAATGACATAGTTATGGCAGTTTACAAATCATGTTCTGATTTTTCCTTTCACATTGTAGCATTCTCACTCTAATGTGACTCAGCTGCCCCCTGAGTGACCTTTGCTTGCACCTGTTACCTCAGTCAGTCACAGGTGTTTGAGAAGCTGTGCTCTAAACAGACTATTTACACTTGCCAAATTCACTGGCGATTGCCATCTTCAAACGCTTGTAGTTTTAAAAGTATAAATGCTACCGTGAAAAGGTTTATATTGTGACAATCACAAGAAAAAGACCTACAGTTTGATGTATAGTGTGTCTCTGAAAGATAACAAATGAAGGCACAGTCGCAGTTTAAAAACGTCCCTTAAAATGTCTGGTGTCTAGAGTGGAGTTTCAATGAAAGTCAATGGGAGGTGTGAGGTCCAAACAAATGGTCATATTGTGAAAACTATCAGGAGTATGTCCTAGCCGTGAACATTTTTAGTGACAGCAGGGTTAGCTGAACGTTTTGATATAAGATATGTGTAGGTGGGCTTGAAAATGAAAGAGTGATGGCAGTTTACAAATCATGTTCTGATTTTTCTGATTTTTCCTTTGCACACTCTAGCTGTGCTGTGCTGCTCAATGCATTCCTATGGGAAAATTTCGCCGCAAAAACCGCGATATTTCTTGAACGATTCGGCGAAACGTTCTACAAAGTAATAGCAATCCGATCGGGATCAATGCGCACATTTTGATATATTACTTGTCTTTGTAGTGTAAAAACTGTGGGAGGAGTTAGCGTGGCAAATATGGCTATAATAAGAATAAGAATAAGAACTAGACAATCTACAATTTCTGGGGAAATTGTGTAAAGTGTTCTTGCCGCAACCTTTACCAAATGATTGATGAAATGTAAGCAGTGCACATTGCAAGCCTGATAGTGAGAAATGTATTTCAGCTTGTATTTTGAAGCTCACAGTCCAGCCTCGTGAGTCATCTGCCTCTTGAGTGACCTTTGGTTGCTGCACCTGGAGAGGGCGGAGTAGGCTCACTGTGCTGAGACAGCTGGGTTGCTATGACAACTCACTCTGAGAGGAATGTCAGCATGCCTGTTCTAAACAGGCTTTTTAAACTTGCCAAGTTCAATTGCGTGCTAAAATTAGTATTAATTAAATATTAAAGAAAAGAAACATAGTGTCTTATCCGGGATATCAATTATTTATTTTTATTTTAATTTTTTTTTTATTTTAATTTTAATTTAATTTTATTTTTAATTTTATTTTTATTTTAATTTAATTTTAATTTTATGTTAATTTTAATTTTATTTTTATTTTTATTTTATTTTAATTTTAATTTTATGTTAATTTTAATTTTATTTTTATTTTATTTTAATTTTATTTTATTTTTAATTTTATTTTTATTTTAATTTTATTTTTATTTTATGTTATTTTAATTTTATTTTTATTTTAATTTTTTTTTATTTTAATTTTAATTTTTATTTTATTTTATTTTTAATTTTATTTTTATTTTAATTTTATTTTTATTTTTATTTTATGTTATTTTAATTTTATTTTTATTTTAATTTTTTTTTATTTTAATTTTAATTTTTATTTTATTTTATTTTTATTTTATTTTTACTTTTATTTTAATTTAATTTTAATTTTATGTTAATATAATTTTTTTTTTATTTTAATTTTATTTTAATTTTAATTTTATGTTAATTTTAATTTTATGTTAATTTTGATTTTATTTTTATTTTATTTTAATTTAATTTTATTTTTAATTTTATTTTTATTTAATTTTTTATTTTAATTTTAATTTTTTTATTTTAATTTTTATTTTTATTTTTAATTTTATTTTAGTTTTAGTTTTATTTTTTTTTATTTTAATTTAATTTTTATTTTATTTTTATTTTTATCCAGACTGAATAATAATACCATCTCATTTATACAGAAGGAACTGTCATTCCCACTGCAAATATTTTTTATTTATTTTAATTTTAATTTAATTTTTATTTTATTTTTCATTTTATTTTAATTTTAATTTTAATTTTTAATTTTATTTTTATTTTAATTTTATTTTATTTTATTTTTTTTTTTTAATTTTATTTTATTTTTATCCAGACTGAATAATAACACCATCTCATTTATACAGAAGGAACTGTCATTCCCACTGCAAATATTTTTTATTTTTTATTTATATTTTGCATTCATAGTTTTTGTTTTTTCACATTGATAAATTAATTTATTTTATATATTTACACAAATCATATATTTAAGTATAATTAATTGATGTAATTATTTGATTATCGGTGGTACACTTATGAATTCATTATATCACATAAGGTAGAATATATTGGAGCGCGGTACACTACTGGCATCCGTGAACATTTTTAGTGACAGCAGGGTTAGCTGAACGTTTTGATATAAGATATGTGTAGGTGGGCTTGAAAATGACAGAGTGATGGCAGTTTACAAATCATGTTCTGATTTTTCCTTTCACACTGCAGCATTCTCACTCTAATGTGACTCAGCTGCCCCCTGAGTGACCTTTGCTTGCACCTGTTACCTCAGTCAGTCACAGGTGTGTGAGAAGGTCTGCTCTAAACAGGCTGTTTAAACTTGCCAAGTTCACTGGCGATTGCCATTTTCAAACGCTTGTAGTTTTAAAAGTATAAATGCTACCGTGAAAAGGTTTATATTGCGACAATCACAAGAAAAAGGCCTAAATTTTGATGTATAGTATGTCTCTGCAATATTAAAAATGAAGGCACAGTCGCAGTTTAAAAACGTCCCTTAAAATGTCTGGTGTCTAGAGTGGAGTTTCAATGAAAGTCAATGGGAGGGGTGATGTGCAAACAAATGGTCATATTCTGAAAACTATCAGGAGTATGGCTTAGCCGTGAACATTTTTAGTGACAGCAGGGTTAGCTGAACGTTTTGATATAAGATATGTGTAGGTGGGCTTGAAAATGAAAGAGTGATGGCAGTTTACAAATCATGTTCTGATTTTTCTGATTTTTCCTTTGCACACTCTAGCTGTGCTGTGCTGCTCAATGCATTCCTATGGGAAAATTTCGCCGCAAAAACCGCAATATTTCTTGAACGATTCGGCGAAACGTTCTACAAAGTAATAGCAATCCGATCGGGATCAATGCGCACGTTTTGATATATTACTTGTCTTTGTAGTGTAAAAACTGTGGGAGGAGTTAGCGTGGCAAATATGGCTATAATAAGAATAAGAATAAGAATAAGAATATATATGTGAGATAACAATAAGTGTTCCTTGCTATGCAAGAACACTTAATAAGAATATATATGTGAGATAACAATAAGTGTTCCTTGCTATGCAAGAACACTTAACTAGACAATCTACAATTTCTGGGGAAATTGTGTAAAGTGTTCTTGCCGCAACCTTTACCAAATGATTGATGAAATGTAAGCAGTGCACATTGCAAGCCTTATAGTGAGAAATGCATTTCAGCTTGTATTTTGAAGCTCACAGTCCAGCCTCGTGAGTCATCTGCCTCTTGAGTGACCTTTGGTTGCTGCACCTGGAGAGGGCGGAGTAGGCTAACTGTGCTGAGACAGCTGGGTTGCTATGACAACTCACTCTGAGAGGAATGTCAGCATGCCTGTTCTAAACAGGCTTTTTAAACTTGCCGAGTTCAATTGCGTGCTAAAATTAGTATTAATTAAATATTAAAGAAAAGAAACATAGTGTCTTATCCGGGATATCAAATATTTATTTTTATTTTTATTTTAATTTTTTTTTATTTTAATTTTAATTTTAATTTTATTTTATTTTATTTTTAATTTTATTTTTATTTTAATTTTATGTTAATTTTAATTTTATTTTTATTTTATTTTAATTTTATTTTAATTTTAATTTAATTTTATTTTTAATTTAATTTTTATTTTAATTTTAATTTTATGTTAATTTTAATTTTATTTTTATTTTTATTTTAATTTTAATTTAATTTTAATTTAATTTTTATTTTTATCCAGACTGAATAATAATACCATCTCATTTATACAGAAGGAACTGTCATTCCCACTGCAAATATTTTTTATTTATTTTAATTTTAATTTTAATTTTATTTTTATTTTAATTTTATTTTATTTTATTTTTTTAATTTTAATTTTATTTTATTTTTATCCAGACTGAATAATAACACCATCTCATTTATACAGAAGGAACTGTCATTCCCACTGCAAATATTTTTTATTTTTTATTTATATTTTTCATTCATAGTTTTTGTTTTTTCACATTGATAAATTAATTTATTTTATATATTTACACAAATCATATATTTAAGTATAATTAATTGATGTAATTATTTGATTATCGGTGGTACACTTATGAATTCATTATATCACATAAGGTAGAATATATTGGAGCGCGGTACACTACTGGCATTCGTGAACATTTTTAGTGACAGCAGGGTTAGCTGAACGTTTTGATATAAGATATGTGTAGGTGGGCTTGAAAATGACACAGTGATGGCAGTATAGAAATCATGTTCTGATTTTGCCTTCCACACTGTAGCATTCTCACTTCTCACTCTAATGTGACTCAGCTGCCCCCTGAGTGACCTTTGCTTGCACCTGTTACCTCAGTCAGTCACAGGTGTGTGACAGCTCTGCTCTAAACAGGCTGTTTAAACTTGCCAAGTTCACTGGCGATTGCCATCTTCAAACGCTTGTAGTTTTAAAAGTATAAATGCTACCGTAAAAAGGTTTATATTGTGACAATCACAAGAAAGAGACCTAAATTTTGATATATAGTATGTCTTTGCAATATTAAAAATGAAGGCACAGTCGCAGTTTAAAAACGTCCCTTAAAATTTCTTGTGTCTAAAGTGGAGTTTCAATGAAAGTCAATGGGAGGAGTGAGGTGCAAACAAATGGTCATATTCTGAAAACTATCAGGAGTATGTCCTAGCCGTGAACATTTTTAGTGACAGCAGGGTTAGCTGAACGTTTTGATATAAGATATGTGTAGGTGGGCTTGAAAATGACATAGTTATGGCAGTTTACAAATCATGTTCTGATTTTTCCTTTCACACTGCAGCTTTCTCACTCTAATGTGACTCAGCTGCCCCCTGAGTGACCTTTGCTTGCACCTGTTACCTCAGTCAGTCACAGGTGTGTGAGGAGCTGTGCTCTAAACAGGCTGTTTAAACTTGCCAAATTCACTGGCGATTGCCATCTTCAAACGCTTGTAGTTTTAAAAGTATAAATGCTACCGTGAAAAGGTTTATATTGGGACAATCACAAGAAACAGACCTAAATTTTGATGTATAGTATGTCTCTGCAATATTAAAAATGAAGGCACAGTCGCAGTTTAAAAACGTCCCTTAAAAATTCTTGTGTCTAAAGTGGAGTTTCAATGAAAGTCAATGGGAGCGGTGAGGTCCAAACAAATGGTCATATTGTGAAAACTATCAGGAGTATGTCCTAGCCGTGAACATTTTTAGTGACAGCAGGGTTAGCTGAACGTTTTGATATAAGATATGTGTAGGTGGGCTTGACAATGGCAGAGTGATGGCAGTTTACAAATCATGTTCTGATTTTTCTGATTTTTCCTTTGCACACTCTAGCTGTGCTCTGCTGCTCAATGCATTCCTATGGGAAAATTTCGCCGCAAAAACCGCGATATTTCTTGAACGATTCGGCGAAACGTTCCACAAAGTAATAGCAATCCGATCGGGAACAATCCGCACGTTTTGATATATTACTTGTCTTTGTAGTGTAAAAACTGTGGGAGGAGTTAGCGTGGCAAATTCGCTATAATAATAAGAATAAGAATAAGAATATACTTGTGAGATAAAAATAAGTGTTCCTTGCTATGCAAGAACACTTAATAAAAATAAGAACTAGACAATCTACAATTTCTGGGGAAATTGTGTAAAGTGTTCTTGCCGCAACCTTTACCAAATGATTGATGAAATGTAAGCAGTGCACATTGCAAGCCTGATAGTGAGAAATGCATTTCAGCTTGTATTTTGAAGCTCACAGTCCAACCTGGTGAGTCATCTGCCTCTTGAGTGACCTTTGGTTGCTGCACCTGGAGAGGGCGGAGTAGGCTCACTGTGCTGAGACAGCTGGGTTGCTATGACAACTCACTCTGAGAGGAATGTCAGCATGTGTGTTCTAAACAGGCTTTTTAAACTTGCCAAGTTCAATTGCGTGCTAAAATTAGTATTAATTAAATATTAAAGAAAAGAAACATAGTGTCTTATCCGGGATATCAATTATTTATTTTTTTTTTTATTTTAATTTTTTTTTATTTTCATTTTATTTTAATTTTAATTTTTATTATTTTATTTTATTTTTAATTTTATTTTTATTTTATTTTAATTTTATATTTATTTTTATTTTAATTTTATATTTATTTTTATTTTATTTTTAATTTTATTTTAATTTTAATTTTATGTTAATTTTAATTTTATTTTTATTTTTATTTTAATTTTATTTTATTTTTAATTTTATTTTTATTTTAATTTTATGTTAATTTAATTTTATTTTAATTTTTATTTTAATTTTATTTTTATTTTAATTTTATGTTAATTTTATTTTGATTTTAATTTTTTTTTAATTTTTATTTTATTTTTATTTTAATTTTTATTTTTATTTTATTTTTAATTTTATTTTAATTTTAATTTTATTTTTTTTTTATTTTAATTAAATTTTTATTTTATTTTTTTTTTTTATCCAGACTGAATAATAATACCATCTCATTTATACAGAAGGAACTGTCATTCCCACTGCAAATATTTTTTATTTATTTTAATTTTTATTTAATTTTAATTTTATTTTAATTTTATTTTATTTTTAATTTTATTTTTATTTTTAATTTTATTTTAATTTTAATTTTTAATTTTATTTTTATTTTTATTTTATTTTATTTTTATTTTTATCCAGACTGAATAATAACACCATCTCATTTATACAGAAGGAACTGTCATTCCCACTGCAAATATTTTTTATTTTTTATTTATATTTTTCATTCATAGTTTTTGTTTTTTCACATTGATAAATTAATTTATTTTATATATTTACACAAATCATATATTTAAGTATAATTAATTGATGTAATTATTTGATTATCGGTGGTACACTTATGAATTCAGTATATCACATAAGGTAGAATATATTGGAGCGCGGTACACTACTGGCATTCGTGAACATTTTTAGTGACAGCAGGGTTAGCTGAACGTTTTGATATAAGATATGTGTAGGTGGGCTTGAAAATGGCAGAGTGATGGCAGTTTACAAATCATGTTCTGATTTTTCTGATTTTTCCTTTGCACACTCTAGCTGTGCTGTGCTGCTCAATGCATTCCTATGGGAAAATTTCGCCGCAAAAACCGCGATATTTCTTGAATGATTCGGCGAAACGTTCTACAAAGTAATAGCAATCCGATCGGGATCAATGCGCACGTTTTGATATATTACTTGTCTTTGTAGTGTAAAAACTGTGGGAGGAGTTAGCGTGGCAAATATGGCTATAATAAGAATAAGAATTAGATTTCAAATATGGCAGAGAAGAGCGGTTAAAAACAAACTGCTTCAAATTGCTCACTTCACTGGTGTCTTCACAATTTCTGTGGAAATTGTGTGGTGTTCTGGCCTCCACACAACTGGAGTGGGCAGGTTAGCTTTTGTCTCTCTGCTTCCTGCTCACACAGCTGGGTTCCTATGGCAACTCCCTCCACACCAAGGGCAGAGTCATGGTTATAAACAAACTGCTCCAAGTTGCTGACATCACTGGCGATTGCCATCTTCAAACGGTTGTAGTTTTAAAAGTATAAATGCTACCGTGAAAAGGCTTATATTGTGACAATCACAAGAAACAGACCTAAATTTTGATATATAGTATGTCTCTGCAATATTAAAAATGAAGGCACAGTCGCAGTTTAAAAATGTCCCTTAAAATTTCTTGTGCCTAAAGTGGAGTTTCAATGAAAGTCAATGGGAGGAGTGAGGTGCAAACACATGGTCATATTCTGAAAACTATCAGGAGTATGTCCTAGCCGTGAACATTTTTAGTGACAGCAGGGTTAGCTGAACGTTTTGATATAAGATATGTGTAGGTGGGCTTGAAAATGACATAGTGATGGCAGTTTACAAATCATGTTCTGATTTTTCCTTTCACACTGCAGCTTTCTCACTCTAATGTGACTCAGCTGCCCTCTGAGTGACCTTTGCTTGCACCTGTTACCTCAGTCAGTCACAGGTGTGTGAGGAGCTGTGCTCTAAACAGGCTGTTTAAACTTGCCAAATTCACTGGCGATTGCCATCTTCAAACGCTTGTAGTTTTAAAAGTATAAATGCTACCGTGAAAAGGCTTATATTGTGACAATCACAAGAAAAAGACCTACAGTTTGATGTATAGTATGTCTCTGAAAGATAACAAATGAAGGCACAGTCGCAGTTTAAAAATGTCCCTTAAAATGTCTGGTGTCTAGAGTGGAGTTTCAATGAAAGTCAATGGGAGGGGTGATGTGCAAACAAATGGTCATATTCTGAAAACTATCAGGAGTATGTCCTAGCCGTGAACATTTTTAGTGACAGCAGGGTTAGCTGAACGTTTTGATATAAGATATGTGTAGGTGGGCTTGAAAATGGCAGAGTGATGGCAGTTTAAAAATCATGTTCTGATTTTTCCTTTGCACACTCTAGCTGTGCACTGCTGCCACTCTACATGCACCATTCATTCCTATGGGAAAATTTCGCCACAAAAACCGCGATATTTCTTGAACGATTCGGCGAAACGTTCCACAAAGTAATAGCAATCCGATCGGGAACAATCCGCACGTTTTGATATATTACTTGTCTTTGTAGTGTAAAAACTGTGGGAGGAGTTAGCGTGGCAAATTTGGCTATAATAATAAGAATAAGAATAAAAATAAGAACTAGACAATCTACAATTTCTGGGGAAATTGTGTAAAGTGTTCTTGCCGCAACCTTTACCAAATGATTGATGAAATGTAAGCAGTGCACATTGCAAGCCTGATAGTGAGAAATGCATTTCAGCTTGTATTTTGAAGCTCACAGTCCAGCCTGGTGAGTCATCTGCCTCTTGAGTGACCTTTGGTTGCTGCACCTGGAGAGGGCGGAGTAGGCTCACTGTGCTGAGACAGCTGGGTTGCTATGACAACTCACTCTGAGAGGAATGTCAGCATGTGTGTTCTAAACAGGCTTTTTAAACTTGCCAAGTTCAATTGCGTGCTAAAATTAGTATTAATTAAATATTAAAGAAAAGAAACATAGTGTCTTATCCGGGATATCAATTATTTATTTTTATTTTAATTTTTTTTTTTTAATTTTATTTTAATTTTAATTTTTATTATTTTATTTTATTTTATTTATAATTTTATTTTTATTTTTATTTTAATTTTATTTTTATTTTATTTTTATTTTTATTTTATTTTTATTTTAATTTTATGTTAATTTTAATTTTATTTTTATTTTAATTTTATTTTTATTTTAATTTTATGTTAATTTTAATTTTATGTTAATTTTAATTTTATTTTTATTTTATTTTAATTTAATTTTATTTTTAATTTTATTTTTATTTAATTTTTTATTTTAATTTTAATTTTTTTATTTTAATTTTAATTTTATTTTATTTTTATCCAGACTGAATAATAACACAATCTCATTTATACAGAAGGAACTGTCATTCCCACTGCAAATATTTTTTATTTTTTATTTATATTTTGCATTCATAGTTTTTGTTTTTTCACATTGATAAATTAATTTATTTTATATATTTACACAAATCATATATTTAAGTATAATTAATTGATGTAATTATTTGATTATCGGTGGTACACTTATGAATTCATTATATCACATAAGGTAGAATATATTGGAGCGCGGTACACTACTGGCATTCGTGAACATTTTTAGTGACAGCAGGGTTAGCTGAACGTTTTGATATAAGATATGTGTAGGTGGGCTTGAAAATGAAAGAGTGATGGCAGTTTACAAATCATGTTCTGATTTTTCCTTTCACACTGCAGCTTTCTCACTCTAATGTGACTCAGCTGCCCCCTGAGTGACCTTTGGTTGCACCTGTTACCTCAGTCAGTCACAGGTGTGTGATGAGCTCTGCTCTAAACAGTCTTTTTAAACTTGCCAAGTTCACTGGCGATTGCCATTTTCAAACGCTTGTAGTTTTAAAAGTATAAATGCTACCGTGAAAAGGTTTATACTGTGACAATCACAAGAAAAAGACCTAAATTTTGATGTATAGTATGTCTCTGAAAGATAAAAAATGAAGGCACAGTCGCAGTTTAAAAACGTCCCTTAAAATATCTTGTGTCTAAAGTGGAGTTTCAATGAAAGTCAATGGGAGGGATGAGGTCCAAACAAATGGTCATATTCTGAAAACTATCAGGAGTATGTCCTAGCCGTGAACATTTTTAGTGACAGCAGGGTTAGCTGAACGTTTTGATATAAGATATGTGTAGGTGGGCTTGAAAATGACATAGTTATGGCAGTTTACAAATCATGTTCTGATTTTTCCTTTCACACTGCAGCTTTCTCACTCTAATGTGACTCAGCTGCCCCCTGAGTGACCTTTGCTTGCACCTGTTACCTCAGTCAGTCACAGGTGTGTGATGAGCTCTGCTCTAAACAGGCTTTTTAAACTTGCCAAGTTCACTGGCGATTGCCATCTTCAAACGCTTGTAGTTTTAAAAGTATAAATGCTACCGTGAAACGGTTTATATTGTGACAATCACAAGAAAAAGACCTACAGTTTGATGTATAGTATGTCTCTGAAAGATAACAAATGAAGGCACAGTCGCAGTTTAAAAACGTCCCTTAAAATGTCTGGTGTCTAGAGTGGAGTTTCAATGAAAGTCAATGGGAGGGGTGAGGTCCAAACAAATGGTCATATTCTGAAAACTATCAGGAGTATGTCCTAGCCGTGAACATTTTTAGTGACAGCAGGGTTAGCTGAACGTTTTGATATAAGATATGTGTAGGTGGGCTTGAAAATGGCAGAGTGATGGCAGTTTACAAATCATGTTCTGATTTTTCCTTTGCACACTCTAGCTGTGCTCTGCTGCCACTCTAGATGCACCATTCATTCCTATGGGAAAATTTCGCCACAAAAACCGCGATATTTCTTGAACGATTCGGCGAAACGTTCCACAAAGTAATAGCAATCCGATCGGGAACAATCCGCACGTTTTGATATATTACTTGTCTTTGTAGTGTAAAAACTGTGGGAGGAGTTAGCGTGGCAAATTTGGCTATAAGAATAAGAATAAGAATAAGACTAGACAATCTACAATTTCTGGGGAAATTGTGTAAAGTGTTCTTGCCGCAACCTTTACCAAATGATTGATGAAATGTAAGCAGTGCACATTGCAAGCCTGATAGTGAGAAATGCATTTCAGCTTGTATTTTGAACCTCACAGTCCAGCCTCGTGAGTCATCTGCCTCTTGAGTGACCTTTGGTTGCTGCACCTGGAGAGGGCGGAGTAGGCTCACTGTGCTGAGACAGCTGGGTTGCTATGACAACTCACTCTGAGAGGAATGTCAGCATGCCTGTTCTAAACAGGCTTTTTAAACTTGCCAAGTTCAATTGCGTGCTAAAATTAGTATTAATTAAATATTAAAGAAAAGAAACATAGTGTCTTATCCGGGATATCAATTATTTATTTTTATTTTAATTTTTTTTTTATTTTAATTTTAATTTTTATTTTATTTTATTTTTAATTTTATTTTTATTTTAATTTAATTTTAATTTTGTTAATTTTAATTTTATTTTTATTTTTATTTTATTTTAATTTTATGTTAATTTTAATTTTATTTTTATTTTATTTTAATTTTATTTTATTTTTAATTTTATTTTTATTTTAATTTTATTTTTATTTTATGTTATTTTAATTTTATTTTTATTTTAATTTTTTTTTATTTTAATTTTAATTTTTATTTTATTTTATTTTTAATTTTATTTTTATTTTAATTTTATTTTTATTTTATGTTATTTTAATTTTAATTTTTATTTTATTTTATTTTTATTTTATTTTTACTTTTATTTTAATTTAATTTTAATTTTATGTTAATATAATTTTTTTTTTTATTTTTATTTTATTTTAATTTAATTTTATTTTTAATTTTATTTTTATTTAATTTTTTATTTTAATTTTAATTTTTTTATTTTAATTTTTATTTTTATTTTTAATTTTATTTTAATTTTAGTTTTATTTTTTTTTTATTTTAATTTAATTTTTATTTTATTTTTATTTTTATCCAGACTGAATAATAATACCATCTCTATACAGAAGGAACTGTCATTCCCACTGCAAATATTTTTTATTTATTTTAATTTTAATTTAATTTTTATTTTATTTTTCATTTTATTTTTATTTTAATTTTAATTTTTAATTTTATTTTTATTTTAATTTTATTTTATTTTATTTTTTTATTTTAATTTTATTTTATTTTTATCCAGACTGAATAATAACACCATCTCATTTATACAGAAGGAACTGTCATTCCCACTGCAAATATTTTTTATTTTTTATTTATATTTTGCATTCATAGTTTTTGTTTTTTCACATTGATAAATTAATTTATTTTATATATTTACACAAATCATATATTTAAGTATAATTAATTGATGTAATTATTTGATTATCGGTGGTACACTTATGAATTCATTATATCACATAAGGTAGAATATATTGGAGCGCGGTACACTACTGGCATCCGTGAACATTTTTAGTGACAGCAGGGTTAGCTGAACGTTTTGATATAAGATATGTGTAGGTGGGCTTGAAAATGACATAGTTATGGCAGTTTACAAATCATGTTCTGATTTTTCCTTTCACACTGCAGCATTCTCACTCTAATGTGACTCAGCTGCCCCCTGAGTGACCTTTGCTTGCACCTGTTACCTCAGTCAGTCACAGGTGTGTGAGAAGGTCTGCTCTAAACAGGCTGTTTAAACTTGCCAAGTTCACTGGCGATTGCCATTTTCAAACGCTTGTAGTTTTAAAAGTATAAATGCTACCGTGAAAAGGTTTATATTGCGACAATCACAAGAAAAAGGCCTAAATTTTGATGTATAGTATGTCTCTGCAATATTAAAAATGAAGGCACAGTCGCAGTTTAAAAACGTCCCTTAAAATGTCTGGTGTCTAGAGTGGAGTTTCAATGAAAGTCAATGGGAGGGGTGATGTGCAAACAAATGGTCATATTCTGAAAACTATCAGGAGTATGTCCTAGCCGTGAACATTTTTAGTGACAGCAGGGTTAGCTGAACGTTTTGATATAAGATATGTGTAGGTGAGCTTGAAAATGAAAGAGTGATGGCAGTTTACAAATCATGTTCTGATTTTTCTGATTTTTCCTTTGCACACTCTAGCTGTGCTGTGCTGCTCAATGCATTCCTATGGGAAAATTTCGCCGCAAAAACCGCGATATTTCTTGAACGATTCGGCGAAACGTTCTACAAAGTAATAGCAATCCGATCGGGATCAATGCGCACGTTTTGATATATTACTTGTCTTTGTAGTGTAAAAACTGTGGGAGGAGTTAGCGTGGCAAATATGGCTATAATAAGAATAAGAATAAGAATAAGAATATATATGTGAGATAACAATAAGTGTTCCTTGCTATGCAAGAACACTTAATAAGAATAAGAATATATTTGTGAGATAACAATAAGTGTTCCTTGCTATGCAAGAACACTTAATAAGAACTAGACAATCTACAATTTCTGGGGAAATTGTGTAAAGTGTTCTTGCCGCAACCTTTACCAAATGATTGATGAAATGTAAGCAGTGCACATTGCAAGCCTGATAGTGAGAAATGCATTTCAGCTTGTATTTTGAAGCTCACAGTCCAGCCTGGTGAGTCATCTGCCTCTTGAGTGACCTTTGGTTGCTGCACCTGGAGAGGGCGGAGTAGGCTCACTGTGCTGAGACAGCTGGGTTGCTATGACAACTCACTCTGAGAGGAATGTCAGCATGTGTGTTCTAAACAGGCTTTTTAAACTTGCCAAGTTCAATTGCGTGCTAAAATTAGTATTAATTAAATATTAAAGAAAAGAAACATAGTGTCTTATCCGGGATATCAATTATTTATTTTTATTTTAATTTTTTTTTTATTTTAATTTTATTTTAATTTTAATTTTTATTATTTTATTTTATTTTTAATTTTATTTTTATTTTTATTTTATTTTAATTTTATGTTTATTTTTATTTTAATTTTATTTTTATTTTAATTTTATGTTAATTTTAATTTTATTTTTATTTTAATTTTAATTTTATTTTATTTTTAATTTTATTTTTATTTTTAATTTTATTTTTATTTTAATTTTAATTTTATTTTTATTTTAATTTTATGTTAATTTAATTTTATTTTAATTTTTATTTTAATTTTATTTTTATTTTAATTTTATGTTAATTTTATTTTGATTTAAATTTTTTTTTAAATTTAATTTTATTTTTATTTTAATTTTTATTTTTATTTTATTTTTAATTTTATTTTAATTTTAATTTTTTTTTTTTTTATTTTAATTAAATTTTTATTTTATTTTTATCCAGACTGAATAAGAATACCATCTCATTTATACAGAAGGAACTGTCATTCCCACTGCAAATATTTTTTATTTATTTTAATTTTTATTTAATTTTTATTTTATTTTTAATTTTTATTTTGTTTTAATTTTAATTTTTAATTTTATTTTTATTTTAATTTTATTTTATTTTTATTTTTATCCAGACTGAATAATAACACCATCTCATTTATACAGAAGGAACTGTCATTCCCACTGCAAATATTTTTTATTTTTTATTTATATTTTTCATTCATAGTTTTTGTTTTTTCACATTGATAAATTAATTTATTTTATATATTTACACAAATCATATATTTAAGTATAATTAATTGATGTAATTATTTGATTATCGGTGGTACACTTATGAATTCATTATATCACATAAGGTAGAATATATTGGAGCGCGGTACACTACTGGTATTCGTGAACATTTTTAGTGACAGCAGGGTTAGCTGAACGTTTTGATATAAGATATGTGTAGGTGGGCTTGAAAATGAAAGAGTGATGGCAGTTTACAAATCATGTTCTGATTTTTCTGATTTTTCCTTTGCACACTCTAGCTGTGCTGTGCTGCTCAATGCATTCCTATGGGAAAATTTCGCCGCAAAAACCGCGATATTTCTTGAACGATTCGGCGAAACGTTCTACAAAGTAATAGCAATCCGATCGGGATCAATGCGCACGTTTTGATATATTACTTGTCTTTGTAGTGTAAAAACTGTGGGAGGAGTTAGCGTGGCAAATATGGCTATAATAAGAAAAAGAATTAGATTTCAAATATGGCAGAGAAGAGCGGTTAAAAACAAACTGCTTCAAATTGCTCACTTCACTGGCGTCTTCACAATTTCTGTGGAAATTGTGTGGTGTTCTGGCCTCCACACAACTGGAGTGGGCAGGTTAGCTTTTGTCTCTCTGCTTCCTGCTCACACAGCTGGGTTCCTATGGCAACTCCCTCCACACCAAGGGCAGAGTCATGGTTATAAACAAACTGCTCCAAGTTGCTGACATCAGTGGCGATTGCCATCTTCAAACGGTTGTAGTTTTAAAAGTATAAATGCTACCGTGAAAAGGCTTATATTGTGACAATCACAAGAAACAGACCTAAATTTTGATATATAGTATGTCTCTGCAATATTAAAAATGAAGGCACAGTCGCAGTTTAAAAACGTCCCTTAAAATTTCTTGTGTCTAAAGTGGAGTTTCAATGAAAGTCAATGGGAGGAGTGAGGTGCAAACAAATGGTCATATTCTGAAAACTATCAGGAGTATGTCCTAGCCGTGAACATTTTTAGTGACAGCAGGGTTAGCTGAACGTTTTGATATAAGATATGTGTAGGTGGGCTTGAAAATGACATAGTTATGGCAGTTTACAAATCATGTTCTGATTTTTCCTTCCACATTGCAGCTTTCTCACTCTAATGTGACTCAGCTGCCCCCTGAGTGACCTTTGCTTGCACCTGTTACCTCAGTCAGTCACAGGTGTGTGAGGAGCTGTGCTCTAAACAGGCTATTTAAACTTGCCAAATTCACTGGCGATTGCCATCTTCAATTGCTTGTAGTTTTAAAAGTATAAATGCTACCGTGAAAAGGTTTATATTGTGACAATCACAAGAAAAAGACCTACAGTTTGATGTATAGTATGTCTCTGAAAGATAACAAATGAAGGCACAGTCGCAGTTTAAAAACGTCCCTTAAAATGTCTGGTGTCTAGAGTGGAGTTTCAATGAAAGTCAATGGGAGGGGTGATGTGCAAACAAATGGTCATATTCTGAAAACTATCAGGAGTATGTCCTAGCCGTGAACATTTTTAGTGACAGCAGGGTTAGCTGAACGTTTTGATATAAGATATGTGTAGGTGGGCTTGAAAATGGCAGAGTGATGGCAGTTTACAAATCATGTTCTGATTTTTCCTTTGCACACTCTAGCTGTGCTCTGCTGCCACTCTAGATGCACCATTCATTCCTATGGGAAAATTTCGCCGCAAAAACCGCGATATTTCTTGAACGATTCGGCGAAACGTTCCACAAAGTAATAGCAATCCGATCGGGAACAATCCGCACGTTTTGATATATTACTTGTCTTTGTAGTGTAAAAACTGTGGGAGGAGTTAGCGTGGCAAATTTGGCTATAATAATAAGAATAAGAACTAGACAATCTACAATTTCTGGGGAAATTGTGTAAAGTGTTCTTGCCGCAACCTTTACCAAATGATTGATGAAATGTAAGCAGGGCACATTGCAAGCCTGATAGTGAGAAATGCATTTCAGCTTGTATTTTGAAGCTCACAGTCCAGCCTCGTGAGTCATCTGCCTCTTGAGTGACCTTTGGTTGCTGCACCTGGAGAGGGCGGAGTAGGCTCACTGTGCTGAGACAGCTGGGTTGCTATGACAACTCACTCTGAGAGGAATGTCAGCATGACTGTTCTAAACAGGCTTTTTAAACTTGCCAAGTTCAATTGCGTGCTAAAATTAGTATTAATTAAATATTAAAGAAAAGAAACATAGTGTCTTATCCGGGATATCAATTATTTATTTTTATTTTTATTTTTTTTTATTTTAATTTTAATTTTTATTTTATTTTATTTTTAATTTTATTTTTATTTTAATTTATTTTAATTTTATGTTAATTTTAATTTTATTTTTATTTTAATTTTATTTTTATTTTAATTTTATGTTAATTTTTATTTTATTTTTAATTTTATTTTTATTTTAATTTAATTTAAATTTTATGTTAATTTTATTTTTATTTTAATTTTATTTTTATTTTAATTTTATGTTAATTTTAATTTTATGTTAATTTTAATTTTATGTTAATTTTAATTTTATTTTTATTTTATTTTAATTTTATTTTATTTTTAATTTTATTTTTATTTTATGTTATTTTTATTTTATGTTATTTTAATTTTATGTTAATTTTATTTTTATTTAATTTTTTTTTTAATTTTAATTTTATTTTATTTTTTAATTTTTATTTTTATTTTATTTTAATTTTATTTTAATTTAATTTTTATTTTATTTTTATTTTTATCCAGACTGAATAATAATACCATCTCATTTATACAGAAGGAACTGTCATTCCCACTGCAAATATTTTTTATTTATTTTAATTTTAATTTTAATTTAATTTTTATTTTATTTTTCATTTTATTTTTGTTTTAATTTTAATTTTTAATTTTATTTTTATTTTAATTTTATGTTAATTTTTATTTTATTTTTAATTTTATTTTTATTTTAATTTAATTTAAATTTTATGTTAATTTTATTTTTATTTTAATTTTATTTTTATTTTAATTTTATGTTAATTTTAATTTTATGTTAATTTTAATTTTATTTTTATTTTATTTTAATTTTATTTTATTTTTAATTTTATTTTTATTTTATGTTATTTTTATTTTATGTTATTTTAATTTTATGTTAATTTTATTTTTATTTAATTTTTTTTTTAATTTTAATTTTATTTTTTTTTTTAATTTTTATTTTTATTTTATTTTAATTTTATTTTAATTTAATTTTTATTTTATTTTCATTTTTATCCAGACTGAATAATAATACCATCTCATTTATACAGAAGGAACTGTCATTCCCACTGCAAATATTTTTTATTTATTTTAATTTTAATTTTAATTTTATTTTTATTTTAATTTTATTTTATTTTATTTTTTTAATTTTAATTTTATTTTATTTTTATCCAGACTGAATAATAACACCATCTCATTTATACAGAAGGAACTGTCATTCCCACTGCAAATATTTTTTATTTTTATTTATATTTTTCATTCATAGTTTTTGTTTTTTCACATTGATAAATTAATTTATTTTATATATTTACACAAATCATATATTTAAGTATAATTAATTGATGTAATTATTTGATTATCGGTGGTACACTTATGAATTCATTATATCACATAAGGTAGAATATATTGGAGCGCGGTACACTACTGGTATTCGTGAACATTTTTAGTGACAGCAGGGTTAGCGGAACGTTTTGATATAAGATATGTGTAGGTGGGCTTGAAAATGGCAGAGTGATGGCAGTTTACAAATCATGTTCTGATTTT
This sequence comes from Staurois parvus, assembly GCF_062004578.1. Taxonomy (NCBI): domain Eukaryota; kingdom Metazoa; phylum Chordata; class Amphibia; order Anura; family Ranidae; genus Staurois; species Staurois parvus. The sequence continues at coordinate 207,069 of NW_028318721.1, read as the reverse complement.
TCTGATTTTTCCTTTGCACACTCTAGCTGTGCTGTGCTGCTCAATGCATTCCTATGGGAAAATTTCGCCGCAAAAACCGCGATATTTCTTGAATGATTCGGCGAAACGTTCTACAAAGTAATAGCAATCCGATCGGGATCAATGCGCACGTTTTGATATATTACTTGTCTTTGTAGTGTAAAAACTGTGGGAGGAGTTAGCGTGGCAAATATGGCTATAATAAGAATAAGAATTAGATTTCAAATATGGCAGAGAAGAGCGGTTAAAAACAAACTGCTTCAAATTGCTCACTTCACTGGTGTCTTCACAATTTCTGTGGAAATTGTGTGGTGTTCTGGCCTCCACACAACTGGAGTGGGCAGGTTAGCTTTTGTCTCTCTGCTTCCTGCTCACACAGCTGGGTTCCTATGGCAACTCCCTCCACACCAAGGGCAGAGTCATGGTTATAAACAAACTGCTCCAAGTTGCTGACATCACTGGCGATTGCCATCTTCAAACGGTTGTAGTTTTAAAAGTATAAATGGTACCGTGAAAAGGCTTATATTGTGACAATCACAAGAAACAGACCTAAATTTTGATATATAGTATGTCTCTGCAATATTAAAAATGAAGGCACAGTCGCAGTTTAAAAACGTCCCTTAAAATTTCTTGTGTCTAAAGTGGAGTTTCAATGAAAGTCAATGGGAGGAGTGAGGTGCAAACAAATGGTCATATTCTGAAAACTATCAGGAGTATGTCCTAGCCGTGAACATTTTTAGTGACAGCAGGGTTAGCTGAACGTTTTGATATAAGATATGTGTAGGTGGGCTTGATAATGACATAGTTATGGCAGTTTACAAATCATGTTCTGATTTTTCCTTTCACATTGTAGCATTCTCACTCTAATGTGACTCAGCTGCCCCCTGAGTGACCTTTGCTTGCACCTGTTACCTCAGTCAGTCACAGGTGTTTGAGAAGCTGTGCTCTAAACAGACTATTTACACTTGCCAAATTCACTGGCGATTGCCATCTTCAAACGCTTGTAGTTTTAAAAGTATAAATGCTACCGTGAAAAGGTTTATATTGTGACAATCACAAGAAAAAGACCTACAGTTTGATGTATAGTGTGTCTCTGAAAGATAACAAATGAAGGCACAGTCGCAGTTTAAAAACGTCCCTTAAAATGTCTGGTGTCTAGAGTGGAGTTTCAATGAAAGTCAATGGGAGGTGTGAGGTCCAAACAAATGGTCATATTGTGAAAACTATCAGGAGTATGTCCTAGCCGTGAACATTTTTAGTGACAGCAGGGTTAGCTGAACGTTTTGATATAAGATATGTGTAGGTGGGCTTGAAAATGAAAGAGTGATGGCAGTTTACAAATCATGTTCTGATTTTTCTGATTTTTCCTTTGCACACTCTAGCTGTGCTGTGCTGCTCAATGCATTCCTATGGGAAAATTTCGCCGCAAAAACCGCGATATTTCTTGAACGATTCGGCGAAACGTTCTACAAAGTAATAGCAATCCGATCGGGATCAATGCGCACATTTTGATATATTACTTGTCTTTGTAGTGTAAAAACTGTGGGAGGAGTTAGCGTGGCAAATATGGCTATAATAAGAATAAGAATAAGAACTAGACAATCTACAATTTCTGGGGAAATTGTGTAAAGTGTTCTTGCCGCAACCTTTACCAAATGATTGATGAAATGTAAGCAGTGCACATTGCAAGCCTGATAGTGAGAAATGTATTTCAGCTTGTATTTTGAAGCTCACAGTCCAGCCTCGTGAGTCATCTGCCTCTTGAGTGACCTTTGGTTGCTGCACCTGGAGAGGGCGGAGTAGGCTCACTGTGCTGAGACAGCTGGGTTGCTATGACAACTCACTCTGAGAGGAATGTCAGCATGCCTGTTCTAAACAGGCTTTTTAAACTTGCCAAGTTCAATTGCGTGCTAAAATTAGTATTAATTAAATATTAAAGAAAAGAAACATAGTGTCTTATCCGGGATATCAATTATTTATTTTTATTTTAATTTTTTTTTTATTTTAATTTTAATTTAATTTTATTTTTAATTTTATTTTTATTTTAATTTAATTTTAATTTTATGTTAATTTTAATTTTATTTTTATTTTTATTTTATTTTAATTTTAATTTTATGTTAATTTTAATTTTATTTTTATTTTATTTTAATTTTATTTTATTTTTAATTTTATTTTTATTTTAATTTTATTTTTATTTTATGTTATTTTAATTTTATTTTTATTTTAATTTTTTTTTATTTTAATTTTAATTTTTATTTTATTTTATTTTTAATTTTATTTTTATTTTAATTTTATTTTTATTTTTATTTTATGTTATTTTAATTTTATTTTTATTTTAATTTTTTTTTATTTTAATTTTAATTTTTATTTTATTTTATTTTTATTTTATTTTTACTTTTATTTTAATTTAATTTTAATTTTATGTTAATATAATTTTTTTTTTATTTTAATTTTATTTTAATTTTAATTTTATGTTAATTTTAATTTTATGTTAATTTTGATTTTATTTTTATTTTATTTTAATTTAATTTTATTTTTAATTTTATTTTTATTTAATTTTTTATTTTAATTTTAATTTTTTTATTTTAATTTTTATTTTTATTTTTAATTTTATTTTAGTTTTAGTTTTATTTTTTTTTATTTTAATTTAATTTTTATTTTATTTTTATTTTTATCCAGACTGAATAATAATACCATCTCATTTATACAGAAGGAACTGTCATTCCCACTGCAAATATTTTTTATTTATTTTAATTTTAATTTAATTTTTATTTTATTTTTCATTTTATTTTAATTTTAATTTTAATTTTTAATTTTATTTTTATTTTAATTTTATTTTATTTTATTTTTTTTTTTTAATTTTATTTTATTTTTATCCAGACTGAATAATAACACCATCTCATTTATACAGAAGGAACTGTCATTCCCACTGCAAATATTTTTTATTTTTTATTTATATTTTGCATTCATAGTTTTTGTTTTTTCACATTGATAAATTAATTTATTTTATATATTTACACAAATCATATATTTAAGTATAATTAATTGATGTAATTATTTGATTATCGGTGGTACACTTATGAATTCATTATATCACATAAGGTAGAATATATTGGAGCGCGGTACACTACTGGCATCCGTGAACATTTTTAGTGACAGCAGGGTTAGCTGAACGTTTTGATATAAGATATGTGTAGGTGGGCTTGAAAATGACAGAGTGATGGCAGTTTACAAATCATGTTCTGATTTTTCCTTTCACACTGCAGCATTCTCACTCTAATGTGACTCAGCTGCCCCCTGAGTGACCTTTGCTTGCACCTGTTACCTCAGTCAGTCACAGGTGTGTGAGAAGGTCTGCTCTAAACAGGCTGTTTAAACTTGCCAAGTTCACTGGCGATTGCCATTTTCAAACGCTTGTAGTTTTAAAAGTATAAATGCTACCGTGAAAAGGTTTATATTGCGACAATCACAAGAAAAAGGCCTAAATTTTGATGTATAGTATGTCTCTGCAATATTAAAAATGAAGGCACAGTCGCAGTTTAAAAACGTCCCTTAAAATGTCTGGTGTCTAGAGTGGAGTTTCAATGAAAGTCAATGGGAGGGGTGATGTGCAAACAAATGGTCATATTCTGAAAACTATCAGGAGTATGGCTTAGCCGTGAACATTTTTAGTGACAGCAGGGTTAGCTGAACGTTTTGATATAAGATATGTGTAGGTGGGCTTGAAAATGAAAGAGTGATGGCAGTTTACAAATCATGTTCTGATTTTTCTGATTTTTCCTTTGCACACTCTAGCTGTGCTGTGCTGCTCAATGCATTCCTATGGGAAAATTTCGCCGCAAAAACCGCAATATTTCTTGAACGATTCGGCGAAACGTTCTACAAAGTAATAGCAATCCGATCGGGATCAATGCGCACGTTTTGATATATTACTTGTCTTTGTAGTGTAAAAACTGTGGGAGGAGTTAGCGTGGCAAATATGGCTATAATAAGAATAAGAATAAGAATAAGAATATATATGTGAGATAACAATAAGTGTTCCTTGCTATGCAAGAACACTTAATAAGAATATATATGTGAGATAACAATAAGTGTTCCTTGCTATGCAAGAACACTTAACTAGACAATCTACAATTTCTGGGGAAATTGTGTAAAGTGTTCTTGCCGCAACCTTTACCAAATGATTGATGAAATGTAAGCAGTGCACATTGCAAGCCTTATAGTGAGAAATGCATTTCAGCTTGTATTTTGAAGCTCACAGTCCAGCCTCGTGAGTCATCTGCCTCTTGAGTGACCTTTGGTTGCTGCACCTGGAGAGGGCGGAGTAGGCTAACTGTGCTGAGACAGCTGGGTTGCTATGACAACTCACTCTGAGAGGAATGTCAGCATGCCTGTTCTAAACAGGCTTTTTAAACTTGCCGAGTTCAATTGCGTGCTAAAATTAGTATTAATTAAATATTAAAGAAAAGAAACATAGTGTCTTATCCGGGATATCAAATATTTATTTTTATTTTTATTTTAATTTTTTTTTATTTTAATTTTAATTTTAATTTTATTTTATTTTATTTTTAATTTTATTTTTATTTTAATTTTATGTTAATTTTAATTTTATTTTTATTTTATTTTAATTTTATTTTAATTTTAATTTAATTTTATTTTTAATTTAATTTTTATTTTAATTTTAATTTTATGTTAATTTTAATTTTATTTTTATTTTTATTTTAATTTTAATTTAATTTTAATTTAATTTTTATTTTTATCCAGACTGAATAATAATACCATCTCATTTATACAGAAGGAACTGTCATTCCCACTGCAAATATTTTTTATTTATTTTAATTTTAATTTTAATTTTATTTTTATTTTAATTTTATTTTATTTTATTTTTTTAATTTTAATTTTATTTTATTTTTATCCAGACTGAATAATAACACCATCTCATTTATACAGAAGGAACTGTCATTCCCACTGCAAATATTTTTTATTTTTTATTTATATTTTTCATTCATAGTTTTTGTTTTTTCACATTGATAAATTAATTTATTTTATATATTTACACAAATCATATATTTAAGTATAATTAATTGATGTAATTATTTGATTATCGGTGGTACACTTATGAATTCATTATATCACATAAGGTAGAATATATTGGAGCGCGGTACACTACTGGCATTCGTGAACATTTTTAGTGACAGCAGGGTTAGCTGAACGTTTTGATATAAGATATGTGTAGGTGGGCTTGAAAATGACACAGTGATGGCAGTATAGAAATCATGTTCTGATTTTGCCTTCCACACTGTAGCATTCTCACTTCTCACTCTAATGTGACTCAGCTGCCCCCTGAGTGACCTTTGCTTGCACCTGTTACCTCAGTCAGTCACAGGTGTGTGACAGCTCTGCTCTAAACAGGCTGTTTAAACTTGCCAAGTTCACTGGCGATTGCCATCTTCAAACGCTTGTAGTTTTAAAAGTATAAATGCTACCGTAAAAAGGTTTATATTGTGACAATCACAAGAAAGAGACCTAAATTTTGATATATAGTATGTCTTTGCAATATTAAAAATGAAGGCACAGTCGCAGTTTAAAAACGTCCCTTAAAATTTCTTGTGTCTAAAGTGGAGTTTCAATGAAAGTCAATGGGAGGAGTGAGGTGCAAACAAATGGTCATATTCTGAAAACTATCAGGAGTATGTCCTAGCCGTGAACATTTTTAGTGACAGCAGGGTTAGCTGAACGTTTTGATATAAGATATGTGTAGGTGGGCTTGAAAATGACATAGTTATGGCAGTTTACAAATCATGTTCTGATTTTTCCTTTCACACTGCAGCTTTCTCACTCTAATGTGACTCAGCTGCCCCCTGAGTGACCTTTGCTTGCACCTGTTACCTCAGTCAGTCACAGGTGTGTGAGGAGCTGTGCTCTAAACAGGCTGTTTAAACTTGCCAAATTCACTGGCGATTGCCATCTTCAAACGCTTGTAGTTTTAAAAGTATAAATGCTACCGTGAAAAGGTTTATATTGGGACAATCACAAGAAACAGACCTAAATTTTGATGTATAGTATGTCTCTGCAATATTAAAAATGAAGGCACAGTCGCAGTTTAAAAACGTCCCTTAAAAATTCTTGTGTCTAAAGTGGAGTTTCAATGAAAGTCAATGGGAGCGGTGAGGTCCAAACAAATGGTCATATTGTGAAAACTATCAGGAGTATGTCCTAGCCGTGAACATTTTTAGTGACAGCAGGGTTAGCTGAACGTTTTGATATAAGATATGTGTAGGTGGGCTTGACAATGGCAGAGTGATGGCAGTTTACAAATCATGTTCTGATTTTTCTGATTTTTCCTTTGCACACTCTAGCTGTGCTCTGCTGCTCAATGCATTCCTATGGGAAAATTTCGCCGCAAAAACCGCGATATTTCTTGAACGATTCGGCGAAACGTTCCACAAAGTAATAGCAATCCGATCGGGAACAATCCGCACGTTTTGATATATTACTTGTCTTTGTAGTGTAAAAACTGTGGGAGGAGTTAGCGTGGCAAATTCGCTATAATAATAAGAATAAGAATAAGAATATACTTGTGAGATAAAAATAAGTGTTCCTTGCTATGCAAGAACACTTAATAAAAATAAGAACTAGACAATCTACAATTTCTGGGGAAATTGTGTAAAGTGTTCTTGCCGCAACCTTTACCAAATGATTGATGAAATGTAAGCAGTGCACATTGCAAGCCTGATAGTGAGAAATGCATTTCAGCTTGTATTTTGAAGCTCACAGTCCAACCTGGTGAGTCATCTGCCTCTTGAGTGACCTTTGGTTGCTGCACCTGGAGAGGGCGGAGTAGGCTCACTGTGCTGAGACAGCTGGGTTGCTATGACAACTCACTCTGAGAGGAATGTCAGCATGTGTGTTCTAAACAGGCTTTTTAAACTTGCCAAGTTCAATTGCGTGCTAAAATTAGTATTAATTAAATATTAAAGAAAAGAAACATAGTGTCTTATCCGGGATATCAATTATTTATTTTTTTTTTTATTTTAATTTTTTTTTATTTTAATTTTATTTTAATTTTAATTTTTATTATTTTATTTTATTTTTAATTTTATTTTTATTTTATTTTAATTTTATATTTATTTTTATTTTAATTTTATATTTATTTTTATTTTATTTTTAATTTTATTTTAATTTTAATTTTATGTTAATTTTAATTTTATTTTTATTTTTATTTTAATTTTATTTTATTTTTAATTTTATTTTTATTTTAATTTTATGTTAATTTAATTTTATTTTAATTTTTATTTTAATTTTATTTTTATTTTAATTTTATGTTAATTTTATTTTGATTTTAATTTTTTTTTAATTTTTATTTTATTTTTATTTTAATTTTTATTTTTATTTTATTTTTAATTTTATTTTAATTTTAATTTTATTTTTTTTTTATTTTAATTAAATTTTTATTTTATTTTTTTTTTTTATCCAGACTGAATAATAATACCATCTCATTTATACAGAAGGAACTGTCATTCCCACTGCAAATATTTTTTATTTATTTTAATTTTTATTTAATTTTAATTTTATTTTAATTTTATTTTATTTTTAATTTTATTTTTATTTTTAATTTTATTTTAATTTTAATTTTTAATTTTATTTTTATTTTTATTTTATTTTATTTTTATTTTTATCCAGACTGAATAATAACACCATCTCATTTATACAGAAGGAACTGTCATTCCCACTGCAAATATTTTTTATTTTTTATTTATATTTTTCATTCATAGTTTTTGTTTTTTCACATTGATAAATTAATTTATTTTATATATTTACACAAATCATATATTTAAGTATAATTAATTGATGTAATTATTTGATTATCGGTGGTACACTTATGAATTCAGTATATCACATAAGGTAGAATATATTGGAGCGCGGTACACTACTGGCATTCGTGAACATTTTTAGTGACAGCAGGGTTAGCTGAACGTTTTGATATAAGATATGTGTAGGTGGGCTTGAAAATGGCAGAGTGATGGCAGTTTACAAATCATGTTCTGATTTTTCTGATTTTTCCTTTGCACACTCTAGCTGTGCTGTGCTGCTCAATGCATTCCTATGGGAAAATTTCGCCGCAAAAACCGCGATATTTCTTGAATGATTCGGCGAAACGTTCTACAAAGTAATAGCAATCCGATCGGGATCAATGCGCACGTTTTGATATATTACTTGTCTTTGTAGTGTAAAAACTGTGGGAGGAGTTAGCGTGGCAAATATGGCTATAATAAGAATAAGAATTAGATTTCAAATATGGCAGAGAAGAGCGGTTAAAAACAAACTGCTTCAAATTGCTCACTTCACTGGTGTCTTCACAATTTCTGTGGAAATTGTGTGGTGTTCTGGCCTCCACACAACTGGAGTGGGCAGGTTAGCTTTTGTCTCTCTGCTTCCTGCTCACACAGCTGGGTTCCTATGGCAACTCCCTCCACACCAAGGGCAGAGTCATGGTTATAAACAAACTGCTCCAAGTTGCTGACATCACTGGCGATTGCCATCTTCAAACGGTTGTAGTTTTAAAAGTATAAATGCTACCGTGAAAAGGCTTATATTGTGACAATCACAAGAAACAGACCTAAATTTTGATATATAGTATGTCTCTGCAATATTAAAAATGAAGGCACAGTCGCAGTTTAAAAATGTCCCTTAAAATTTCTTGTGCCTAAAGTGGAGTTTCAATGAAAGTCAATGGGAGGAGTGAGGTGCAAACACATGGTCATATTCTGAAAACTATCAGGAGTATGTCCTAGCCGTGAACATTTTTAGTGACAGCAGGGTTAGCTGAACGTTTTGATATAAGATATGTGTAGGTGGGCTTGAAAATGACATAGTGATGGCAGTTTACAAATCATGTTCTGATTTTTCCTTTCACACTGCAGCTTTCTCACTCTAATGTGACTCAGCTGCCCTCTGAGTGACCTTTGCTTGCACCTGTTACCTCAGTCAGTCACAGGTGTGTGAGGAGCTGTGCTCTAAACAGGCTGTTTAAACTTGCCAAATTCACTGGCGATTGCCATCTTCAAACGCTTGTAGTTTTAAAAGTATAAATGCTACCGTGAAAAGGCTTATATTGTGACAATCACAAGAAAAAGACCTACAGTTTGATGTATAGTATGTCTCTGAAAGATAACAAATGAAGGCACAGTCGCAGTTTAAAAATGTCCCTTAAAATGTCTGGTGTCTAGAGTGGAGTTTCAATGAAAGTCAATGGGAGGGGTGATGTGCAAACAAATGGTCATATTCTGAAAACTATCAGGAGTATGTCCTAGCCGTGAACATTTTTAGTGACAGCAGGGTTAGCTGAACGTTTTGATATAAGATATGTGTAGGTGGGCTTGAAAATGGCAGAGTGATGGCAGTTTAAAAATCATGTTCTGATTTTTCCTTTGCACACTCTAGCTGTGCACTGCTGCCACTCTACATGCACCATTCATTCCTATGGGAAAATTTCGCCACAAAAACCGCGATATTTCTTGAACGATTCGGCGAAACGTTCCACAAAGTAATAGCAATCCGATCGGGAACAATCCGCACGTTTTGATATATTACTTGTCTTTGTAGTGTAAAAACTGTGGGAGGAGTTAGCGTGGCAAATTTGGCTATAATAATAAGAATAAGAATAAAAATAAGAACTAGACAATCTACAATTTCTGGGGAAATTGTGTAAAGTGTTCTTGCCGCAACCTTTACCAAATGATTGATGAAATGTAAGCAGTGCACATTGCAAGCCTGATAGTGAGAAATGCATTTCAGCTTGTATTTTGAAGCTCACAGTCCAGCCTGGTGAGTCATCTGCCTCTTGAGTGACCTTTGGTTGCTGCACCTGGAGAGGGCGGAGTAGGCTCACTGTGCTGAGACAGCTGGGTTGCTATGACAACTCACTCTGAGAGGAATGTCAGCATGTGTGTTCTAAACAGGCTTTTTAAACTTGCCAAGTTCAATTGCGTGCTAAAATTAGTATTAATTAAATATTAAAGAAAAGAAACATAGTGTCTTATCCGGGATATCAATTATTTATTTTTATTTTAATTTTTTTTTTTTAATTTTATTTTAATTTTAATTTTTATTATTTTATTTTATTTTATTTATAATTTTATTTTTATTTTTATTTTAATTTTATTTTTATTTTATTTTTATTTTTATTTTATTTTTATTTTAATTTTATGTTAATTTTAATTTTATTTTTATTTTAATTTTATTTTTATTTTAATTTTATGTTAATTTTAATTTTATGTTAATTTTAATTTTATTTTTATTTTATTTTAATTTAATTTTATTTTTAATTTTATTTTTATTTAATTTTTTATTTTAATTTTAATTTTTTTATTTTAATTTTAATTTTATTTTATTTTTATCCAGACTGAATAATAACACAATCTCATTTATACAGAAGGAACTGTCATTCCCACTGCAAATATTTTTTATTTTTTATTTATATTTTGCATTCATAGTTTTTGTTTTTTCACATTGATAAATTAATTTATTTTATATATTTACACAAATCATATATTTAAGTATAATTAATTGATGTAATTATTTGATTATCGGTGGTACACTTATGAATTCATTATATCACATAAGGTAGAATATATTGGAGCGCGGTACACTACTGGCATTCGTGAACATTTTTAGTGACAGCAGGGTTAGCTGAACGTTTTGATATAAGATATGTGTAGGTGGGCTTGAAAATGAAAGAGTGATGGCAGTTTACAAATCATGTTCTGATTTTTCCTTTCACACTGCAGCTTTCTCACTCTAATGTGACTCAGCTGCCCCCTGAGTGACCTTTGGTTGCACCTGTTACCTCAGTCAGTCACAGGTGTGTGATGAGCTCTGCTCTAAACAGTCTTTTTAAACTTGCCAAGTTCACTGGCGATTGCCATTTTCAAACGCTTGTAGTTTTAAAAGTATAAATGCTACCGTGAAAAGGTTTATACTGTGACAATCACAAGAAAAAGACCTAAATTTTGATGTATAGTATGTCTCTGAAAGATAAAAAATGAAGGCACAGTCGCAGTTTAAAAACGTCCCTTAAAATATCTTGTGTCTAAAGTGGAGTTTCAATGAAAGTCAATGGGAGGGATGAGGTCCAAACAAATGGTCATATTCTGAAAACTATCAGGAGTATGTCCTAGCCGTGAACATTTTTAGTGACAGCAGGGTTAGCTGAACGTTTTGATATAAGATATGTGTAGGTGGGCTTGAAAATGACATAGTTATGGCAGTTTACAAATCATGTTCTGATTTTTCCTTTCACACTGCAGCTTTCTCACTCTAATGTGACTCAGCTGCCCCCTGAGTGACCTTTGCTTGCACCTGTTACCTCAGTCAGTCACAGGTGTGTGATGAGCTCTGCTCTAAACAGGCTTTTTAAACTTGCCAAGTTCACTGGCGATTGCCATCTTCAAACGCTTGTAGTTTTAAAAGTATAAATGCTACCGTGAAACGGTTTATATTGTGACAATCACAAGAAAAAGACCTACAGTTTGATGTATAGTATGTCTCTGAAAGATAACAAATGAAGGCACAGTCGCAGTTTAAAAACGTCCCTTAAAATGTCTGGTGTCTAGAGTGGAGTTTCAATGAAAGTCAATGGGAGGGGTGAGGTCCAAACAAATGGTCATATTCTGAAAACTATCAGGAGTATGTCCTAGCCGTGAACATTTTTAGTGACAGCAGGGTTAGCTGAACGTTTTGATATAAGATATGTGTAGGTGGGCTTGAAAATGGCAGAGTGATGGCAGTTTACAAATCATGTTCTGATTTTTCCTTTGCACACTCTAGCTGTGCTCTGCTGCCACTCTAGATGCACCATTCATTCCTATGGGAAAATTTCGCCACAAAAACCGCGATATTTCTTGAACGATTCGGCGAAACGTTCCACAAAGTAATAGCAATCCGATCGGGAACAATCCGCACGTTTTGATATATTACTTGTCTTTGTAGTGTAAAAACTGTGGGAGGAGTTAGCGTGGCAAATTTGGCTATAAGAATAAGAATAAGAATAAGACTAGACAATCTACAATTTCTGGGGAAATTGTGTAAAGTGTTCTTGCCGCAACCTTTACCAAATGATTGATGAAATGTAAGCAGTGCACATTGCAAGCCTGATAGTGAGAAATGCATTTCAGCTTGTATTTTGAACCTCACAGTCCAGCCTCGTGAGTCATCTGCCTCTTGAGTGACCTTTGGTTGCTGCACCTGGAGAGGGCGGAGTAGGCTCACTGTGCTGAGACAGCTGGGTTGCTATGACAACTCACTCTGAGAGGAATGTCAGCATGCCTGTTCTAAACAGGCTTTTTAAACTTGCCAAGTTCAATTGCGTGCTAAAATTAGTATTAATTAAATATTAAAGAAAAGAAACATAGTGTCTTATCCGGGATATCAATTATTTATTTTTATTTTAATTTTTTTTTTATTTTAATTTTAATTTTTATTTTATTTTATTTTTAATTTTATTTTTATTTTAATTTAATTTTAATTTTGTTAATTTTAATTTTATTTTTATTTTTATTTTATTTTAATTTTATGTTAATTTTAATTTTATTTTTATTTTATTTTAATTTTATTTTATTTTTAATTTTATTTTTATTTTAATTTTATTTTTATTTTATGTTATTTTAATTTTATTTTTATTTTAATTTTTTTTTATTTTAATTTTAATTTTTATTTTATTTTATTTTTAATTTTATTTTTATTTTAATTTTATTTTTATTTTATGTTATTTTAATTTTAATTTTTATTTTATTTTATTTTTATTTTATTTTTACTTTTATTTTAATTTAATTTTAATTTTATGTTAATATAATTTTTTTTTTTATTTTTATTTTATTTTAATTTAATTTTATTTTTAATTTTATTTTTATTTAATTTTTTATTTTAATTTTAATTTTTTTATTTTAATTTTTATTTTTATTTTTAATTTTATTTTAATTTTAGTTTTATTTTTTTTTTATTTTAATTTAATTTTTATTTTATTTTTATTTTTATCCAGACTGAATAATAATACCATCTCTATACAGAAGGAACTGTCATTCCCACTGCAAATATTTTTTATTTATTTTAATTTTAATTTAATTTTTATTTTATTTTTCATTTTATTTTTATTTTAATTTTAATTTTTAATTTTATTTTTATTTTAATTTTATTTTATTTTATTTTTTTATTTTAATTTTATTTTATTTTTATCCAGACTGAATAATAACACCATCTCATTTATACAGAAGGAACTGTCATTCCCACTGCAAATATTTTTTATTTTTTATTTATATTTTGCATTCATAGTTTTTGTTTTTTCACATTGATAAATTAATTTATTTTATATATTTACACAAATCATATATTTAAGTATAATTAATTGATGTAATTATTTGATTATCGGTGGTACACTTATGAATTCATTATATCACATAAGGTAGAATATATTGGAGCGCGGTACACTACTGGCATCCGTGAACATTTTTAGTGACAGCAGGGTTAGCTGAACGTTTTGATATAAGATATGTGTAGGTGGGCTTGAAAATGACATAGTTATGGCAGTTTACAAATCATGTTCTGATTTTTCCTTTCACACTGCAGCATTCTCACTCTAATGTGACTCAGCTGCCCCCTGAGTGACCTTTGCTTGCACCTGTTACCTCAGTCAGTCACAGGTGTGTGAGAAGGTCTGCTCTAAACAGGCTGTTTAAACTTGCCAAGTTCACTGGCGATTGCCATTTTCAAACGCTTGTAGTTTTAAAAGTATAAATGCTACCGTGAAAAGGTTTATATTGCGACAATCACAAGAAAAAGGCCTAAATTTTGATGTATAGTATGTCTCTGCAATATTAAAAATGAAGGCACAGTCGCAGTTTAAAAACGTCCCTTAAAATGTCTGGTGTCTAGAGTGGAGTTTCAATGAAAGTCAATGGGAGGGGTGATGTGCAAACAAATGGTCATATTCTGAAAACTATCAGGAGTATGTCCTAGCCGTGAACATTTTTAGTGACAGCAGGGTTAGCTGAACGTTTTGATATAAGATATGTGTAGGTGAGCTTGAAAATGAAAGAGTGATGGCAGTTTACAAATCATGTTCTGATTTTTCTGATTTTTCCTTTGCACACTCTAGCTGTGCTGTGCTGCTCAATGCATTCCTATGGGAAAATTTCGCCGCAAAAACCGCGATATTTCTTGAACGATTCGGCGAAACGTTCTACAAAGTAATAGCAATCCGATCGGGATCAATGCGCACGTTTTGATATATTACTTGTCTTTGTAGTGTAAAAACTGTGGGAGGAGTTAGCGTGGCAAATATGGCTATAATAAGAATAAGAATAAGAATAAGAATATATATGTGAGATAACAATAAGTGTTCCTTGCTATGCAAGAACACTTAATAAGAATAAGAATATATTTGTGAGATAACAATAAGTGTTCCTTGCTATGCAAGAACACTTAATAAGAACTAGACAATCTACAATTTCTGGGGAAATTGTGTAAAGTGTTCTTGCCGCAACCTTTACCAAATGATTGATGAAATGTAAGCAGTGCACATTGCAAGCCTGATAGTGAGAAATGCATTTCAGCTTGTATTTTGAAGCTCACAGTCCAGCCTGGTGAGTCATCTGCCTCTTGAGTGACCTTTGGTTGCTGCACCTGGAGAGGGCGGAGTAGGCTCACTGTGCTGAGACAGCTGGGTTGCTATGACAACTCACTCTGAGAGGAATGTCAGCATGTGTGTTCTAAACAGGCTTTTTAAACTTGCCAAGTTCAATTGCGTGCTAAAATTAGTATTAATTAAATATTAAAGAAAAGAAACATAGTGTCTTATCCGGGATATCAATTATTTATTTTTATTTTTATTTTAATTTTTTTTTTATTTTAATTTTATTTTAATTTTAATTTTTATTATTTTATTTTATTTTTAATTTTATTTTTATTTTTATTTTATTTTAATTTTATGTTTATTTTTATTTTAATTTTAATTTTATTTTAATTTTATTTTTATTTTAATTTTATGTTAATTTTAATTTTATTTTTATTTTAATTTTAATTTTATTTTATTTTTAATTTTATTTTTATTTTTAATTTTATTTTTATTTTAATTTTAATTTTATTTTTATTTTTATTTTAATTTTATGTTAATTTTAATTTTATTTTTATTTTAATTTTAATTTTATTTTTATTTTAATTTTATGTTAATTTAATTTTATTTTAATTTTTATTTTAATTTTATTTTTATTTTAATTTTATGTTAATTTTATTTTGATTTTAATTTTTTTTTAAATTTAATTTTATTTTTATTTTAATTTTTATTTTATTTTTAATTTTATTTTAATTTTAATTTTTTTTTTTTTTATTTTAATTAAATTTTTATTTTATTTTTATTTTTATCCAGACTGAATAAGAATACCATCTCATTTATACAGAAGGAACTGTCATTCCCACTGCAAATATTTTTTATTTATTTTAATTTTTATTTAATTTTTATTTTATTTTTAATTTTTATTTTGTTTTAATTTTAATTTTTAATTTTATTTTTATTTTAATTTTATTTTATTTTTATTTTTATCCAGACTGAATAATAACACCATCTCATTTATACAGAAGGAACTGTCATTCCCACTGCAAATATTTTTTATTTTTTATTTATATTTTTCATTCATAGTTTTTGTTTTTTCACATTGATAAATTAATTTATTTTATATATTTACACAAATCATATATTTAAGTATAATTAATTGATGTAATTATTTGATTATCGGTGGTACACTTATGAATTCATTATATCACATAAGGTAGAATATATTGGAGTGCGGTACACTACTGGTATTCGTGAACATTTTTAGTGACAGCAGGGTTAGCTGAACGTTTTGATATAAGATATGTGTAGGTGGGCTTGAAAATGAAAGAGTGATGGCAGTTTACAAATCATGTTCTGATTTTTCTGATTTTTCCTTTGCACACTCTAGCTGTGCTGTGCTGCTCAATGCATTCCTATGGGAAAATTTCGCCGCAAAAACCGCGATATTTCTTGAACGATTCGGCGAAACGTTCTACAAAGTAATAGCAATCCGATCGGGATCAATGCGCACGTTTTGATATATTACTTGTCTTTGTAGTGTAAAAACTGTGGGAGGAGTTAGCGTGGCAAATATGGCTATAATAAGAAAAAGAATTAGATTTCAAATATGGCAGAGAAGAGCGGTTAAAAACAAACTGCTTCAAATTGCTTACTTCACTGGCGTCTTCACAATTTCTGTGGAAATTGTGTGGTGTTCTGGCCTCCACACAACTGGAGTGGGCAGGTTAGCTTTTGTCTCTCTGCTTCCTGCTCACACAGCTGGGTTCCTATGGCAACTCCCTCCACATCAAGGGCAGAGTCATGGTTATAAACAAACTGCTCCAAGTTGCTGACATCACTGGCGATTGCCATCTTCAAACGCTTGTAGTTTTAAAAGTATAAATGGTACCGTGAAAAGGCATATATTGTGACAATCACAAGAAACAGACCTAAATTTTGATATATAGTATGTCTCTGCAATATTAAAAATGAAGGCACAGTCGCAGTTTAAAAACGTCCCTTAAAATTTCTTGTGTCTAAAGTGGAGTTTCAATGAAAGTCAATGGGAGGAGTGAGGTGCAAACAAATGGTCATATTCTGAAAACTATCAGGAGTATGTCCTAGCCGTGAACATTTTTAGTGACAGCAGGGTTAGCTGAACGTTTTGATATAAGATATGTGTAGGTGGGCTTGATAATGACATAGTTATGGCAGTTTACAAATCATGTTCTGATTTTTCCTTTCACATTGTAGCTTTCTCACTCTAATGTGACTCAGCTGCCCCCTGAGTGACCTTTGCTTGCACCTGTTACCTCAGTCAGTCACAGGTGTGTGAGGAGCTGTGCTCTAAACAGGCTATTTAAACTTGCCAAATTCACTGGCGATTGCCATCTTCAAACGCTTGTAGTTTTAAAAGTATAAATGCTACCGTGAAAAGGTTTATATTGTGACAATCACAAGAAAAAGACCTACAGTTTGATGTATAGTGTGTCTCTGAAAGATAACAAATCAAGGCACAGTCGCAGTTTAAAAACGTCCCTTAAAATGTCTGGTGTCTAGAGTGGAGTTTCAATGAAAGTCAATGGGAGGTGTGAGGTCCAAACAAATGGTCATATTGTGAAAACTATCAGGAGTATGTCCTAGCCGTGAACATTTTTAGTGACAGCAGGGTTAGCTGAACGTTTTGATATAAGATATGTGTAGGTGGGCTTGAAAATGAAAGAGTGATGGCAGTTTACAAATCATGTTCTGATTTTTCTGATTTTTCCTTTGCACACTCTAGCTGTGCTGTGCTGCTCAATGCATTCCTATGGGAAAATTTCGCCGCAAAAACCGCGATATTTCTTGAACGATTCGGCGAAACGTTCTACATAGTAATAGCAATCCGATCGGGATCAATGCGCACATTTTGATATATTACTTGTCTTTGTAGTGTAAAAACTGTGGGAGGAGTTAGCGTGGCAAATATGGCTATAATAAGAATAAGAACTAGACAATCTACAATTTCTGGGGAAATTGTGTAAAGTGTTCTTGCCGCAACCTTTACCAAATGATTGATGAAATGTAAGCAGTGCACATTGCAAGCCTGATAGTGAGAAATGCATTTCAGCTTGTATTTTGAAGCTCACAGTCCAGCCTCGTGAGTCATCTGCCTCTTGAGTGACCTTTGGTTGCTGCACCTGGAGAGGGCGGAGTAGGCTCACTGTGCTGAGACAGCTGGGTTGCTATGACAACTCACTCTGAGAGGAATGTCAGCATGCCTGTTCTAAACAGGCTTTTTAAACTTGCCAAGTTCAATTGCGTGCTAAAATTAGTATTAATTAAATATTAAAGAAAAGAAACATAGTGTCTTATCCGGGATATCAATTATTTATTTTTATTTTAATTTTTTTTTTATTTTAATTTTATTTTAATTTTAATTTTTATTATTTTATTTTATTTTTAATTTTATTTTTATTTTTATTTTATTTTAATTTTATGTTTATTTTTATTTTAATTTTAATTTTATTTTAATTTTATTTTTATTTTAATTTTATGTTAATATTAATTTTATTTTTATTTTAATTTTAATTTTATTTTATTTTTAATTTTATTTTTAATTTTATTTTTATTTTAATTTTAATTTTATTTTTATTTTAATTTTATGTTAATTTTAATTTTATTTTTATTTTTATTTTAATTTTATTTTATTTTTAATTTTATTTTTATTTTTAATTTTATTTTTATTTTAATTTTAATTTTATTTTTATTTTAATTTTATGTTAATTTAATTTTATTTTAATTTTTTTTTAAATTTAATTTTATTTTTATTTTATTTTTATTTTTATCCAGACTGAATAAGAATACCATCTCATTTATACAGAAGGAACTGTCATTCCCACTGCAAATATTTTTTATTTATTTTAATTTTTATTTAATTTTTATTTTATTTTTAATTTTTATTTTGTTTTAATTTTAATTTTTAATTTTATTTTTATTTTAATTTTATTTTTATTTTTATGCAGACTGAATAATAACACCATCTCATTTATACAGAAGGAACTGTCATTCCCACTGCAAATATTTTTTATTTTTTATTTATATTTTTCATTCATAGTTTTTGTTTTTT
The DNA here is from genome assembly GCF_062004578.1 of Staurois parvus. Classification (NCBI taxonomy): domain Eukaryota; kingdom Metazoa; phylum Chordata; class Amphibia; order Anura; family Ranidae; genus Staurois; species Staurois parvus. The sequence continues at coordinate 188,356 of NW_028318721.1, read as the reverse complement.
CACATTGATAAATTAATTTATTTTATATATTTACACAAATCATATATTTAAGTATAATTAATTGATGTAATTATTTGATTATCGGTGGTACACTTATGAATTCATTATATCACATAAGGTAGAATATATTGGAGCGCGGTACACTACTGGTATTCGTGAACATTTTTAGTGACAGCAGGGTTAGCTGAACGTTTTGATATAAGATATGTGTAGGTGGGCTTGAAAATGAAAGAGTGATGGCAGTTTACAAATCATGTTCTGATTTTTCTGATTTTTCCTTTGCACACTCTAGCTGTGCTGTGCTGCTCAATGCATTCCTATGGGAAAATTTCGCCGCAAAAACCGCGATATTTCTTGAACGATTCGGCGAAACGTTCTACAAAGTAATAGCAATCCGATCGGGATCAATGCGCACGTTTTGATATATTACTTGTCTTTGTAGTGTAAAAACTGTGGGAGGAGTTAGCGTGGCAAATATGGCTATAATAAGAAAAAGAATTAGATTTCAAATATGGCAGAGAAGAGCGGTTAAAAACAAACTGCTTCAAATTGCTCACTTCACTGGCGTCTTCACAATTTCTGTGGAAATTGTGTGGTGTTCTGGCCTCCACACAACTGGAGTGGGCAGGTTAGCTTTTGTCTCTCTGCTTCCTGCTCACACAGCTGGGTTCCTATGGCAACTCCCTCCACACCAAGGGCAGAGTCATGGTTATAAACAAACTGCTCCAAGTTGCTGACATCACTGGCGATTGCCATCTTCAAACGGTTGTAGTTTTAAAAGTATAAATGCTACCGTGAAAAGGCTTATATTGTGACAATCACAAGAAACAGACCTAAATTTTGATATATAGTATGTCTCTGCAATATTAAAAATGAAGGCACAGTCGCAGTTTAAAAACGTCCCTTAAAATTTCTTGTGTCTAAAGTGGAGTTTCAATGAAAGTCAATGGGAGGAGTGAGGTGCAAACAAATGGTCATATTCTCAAAACTATCAGGAGTATGTCCTAGCCGTGAACATTTTTAGTGACAGCAGGGTTAGCTGAACGTTTTGATATAAGATATGTGTAGGTGGGCTTGAAAATGACATAGTTATGGCAGTTTACAAATCATGTTCTGATTTTTCCTTCCACATTGCAGCTTTCTCACTCTAATGTGACTCAGCTGCCCTCTGAGTGACCTTTGCTTGCACCTGTTACCTCAGTCAGTCACAGGTGTGTGAGGAGCTGTGCTCTAAACAGGCTGTTTAAACTTGCCAAATTCACTGGCGATTGCCATCTTCAAACGCTTGTAGTTTTAAAAGTATAAATGCTACCGTGAAAAGGTTTATATTGTGACAATCACAAGAAAAAGACCTACAGTTTGATGTATAGTATGTCTCTGAAAGATAACAAATGAAGGCACAGTCGCAGTTTAAAAACGTCCCTTAAAATGTCTGGTGTCTAGAGTGGAGTTTCAATGAAAGTCAATGGGAGGGGTGATGTGCAAACAAATGGTCATATTCTGAAAACTATCAGGAGTATGTCCTAGCCGTGAACATTTTTAGTGACAGCAGGATTAGCTGAACGTTTTGATATAAGATATGTGTAGGTGGGCTTGAAAATGGCAGAGTGATGGCAGTTTACAAATCATGTTCTGATTTTTCCTTTGCACACTCTAGCTGTGCTCTGCTGCCACTCTAGATGCACCATTCATTCCTATGGGAAAATTTCGCCGCAAAAACCGCGATATTTCTTGAACGATTCGGCGAAACGTTCCACAAAGTAATAGCAATCCGATCGGGAACAATCCGCACGTTTTGATATATTACTTGTCTTTGTAGTGTAAAAACTGTGGGAGGAGTTAGCGTGGCAAATTTGGCTATAATAATAAGAATAAGAATAAAAATAAGAATAAGAATATATTTGTGAGATAACAATAAGTGTTCCTTGCTATGCAAGAACACTTAATAAGAATATATATGTGAGATAACAATAAGTGTTCCTTGCTATGCAAGAACACTTAATAAGAATAAGAATAAGAATATATTTGTGAGATAACAATAAGTGTTCCTTGCTATGCAAGAACACTTAATAAGAATATATTTGTGAGATAACAATAAGTGTTCCTTGCTATGCAAGAACACTTAAATATATATGTGAGATAACAATAAGTGTTCCTTGCTATGCAAGAACACTTAATAAGAATATATTTGTGAGATAACAATAAGTGTTCCTGCTATGCAAGAACACTTAATAAGAATATACTTGTGAGATAACAATAAGTGTTCCTTGCTATGCAAGAACACTTAATAAGAATAAGAATATACTTGTGAGATAACAATAGGTGTTCCTTGCTATGCAAGAACACTTAATAAGAATAAGAATATATATGTGAGATAACAATAAGTGTTCCTTGCTATGCAAGAACACTTAATAAGAATAAGAATATACTTGTGAGATAACAATAAGTGTTCCTTGCTATGCAAGAACACTTAATAAGAATATATATGTGAGATAACAATAAGTGTTCCTTGCTATGCAAGAACACTTAACTCATGAACTCTCACACTTTAGACTGGTAGCGCTAATCAGAGCGCCTAACTGTTTCTGCCTTTTGTTATTGCTGCTATTCATTATATTGCTGCTTCGATTCACCAAATTCAAACCTTGCCAGACCATTCGCATGGAAACCTATTATAGTTTCCGAATTTACATTTTTTTTTGGACCTAACCCTCAACATGGGCGTTATTAAAAAAAAAAAATAATAGCAGTTGTATTGGTCCACAGACCCGATTCATCATATGCCCGTGTTCTCTGCTGCCATGGCCAGGCATAGATATGAGAGTATAATGTGTTTTATGCATTTCAACAACAACACACTCTGTCATCCTCGGGGTGACCCTGAATTTGACCGGCTCCACAAAATTCAGCCCCTCGTAGATCACCTTAACCAAAATTTGCAGATGTCTATACTCCCCAGCAAAACATCTGCGTTGATGAGTCCCTCATTCATATTTCTGGCCGCCTTGCATTCAAACAATTTCTCCCCAGCAAGCGTGCCAGATATTGGGTCAAGATGTATAAGACCTGCGAGAGGGCAGCAGGCTATACATAGGCTTCGGATTTACGAGGGAAAAAATAGTCACGTGGAGCCCCCTGGATGCCCAGACTACATGGGGAGTAGTGGCAAGATTGTTTGGGACTTGGTGTCATCCTTTTTCCATATGGGGTACCACTTATACGTGGACAATTTTATTCAAGAGTGCCACTATTTAGACATTTGTACAATCTTGGAACTGGCGCATGTGGCACCGTGCGACCTAATGTGTGCCCACCATTAGAAGTGGGTGGATGCAGGGCGGTATATTCTAATGGTGGGCATACCACACACTTTTTCTGGCAGAGATTTCTTCTCTTTATTTCTCATTCAGCCCACAGGCTGCATACAAAAAATAAAAATGAAAAGAGAACATAGCATATACACCCAACAAGGACCAGCGACGTACTGGTACATCATTGGACTTTGAATGGTTATACCAGGATGATGCCTATAGCTGCAGGCATCCTAATGGTATCATTTTTTTTCAGCTGAAGATTGGCTTTCATGTAAAAGCAATACTAGTGGCTAATTAGTTGCAAGATTGCTTTTACAAGCAGTGGGAGATGACCTCCCTCCCCCGCTGACTTACACGGCCTTCTCGGGAAGTCACGTGCAATCGGAGGAACCTGTGAATGCAGCCGGTGTTTCTGCCAGCTGACCATAGAGCGGATTGGAGACCAGAATGGTGCCAATCATCTCTATAGTCTAAGAAATCGGAAGCTACGAGCATTTCATCACTTCAGTTTTGCAGGATATAAACAGCGCCATTTGTAAAATGGGAAAGCATCTGATCACACAGATTTTGGTTTTATTAGATAATGTAAGGGCAGAGGAGATATCTAGAGTCTGATAGACCCCAGATTTCTCAAAAAAGAATATAGGACAATGCCCATTGAAGTTCTAGAGGATATTTGCATTCCCTGTGATAGCATTAAAAGTGATGAAAAAAAAAAGGGACAGTGTAATAACTTAAAAAAATCAAAATAAAAAAAAACAAAAAAAAAAACCAGCCTCGTCCCCCTGTGTGCGCAAGTGTTGACCCTGTGTCGGCATGTAAACAGCAGTTGCACCATGCATGTGAGGTATCATCAGATCGAGGGCAGTAATTCTAATACTACACCTCCTCTGTAAATCTAAAATGGTAGCTTGTAAAGGCTTTTAAAATGTTGCCTATGGATATTAAAACCTACGCAGTTTGTCGCCATTGCAAAGGGCATGCGCAGTTTTAAAGCATGTCGTGTTTGGTATCTATTTATTCAGCATACCATCTTTTATATTTTACCAAATAATTGGCCCATATATTGTGTTTCTGTGCATTAAAAGTAAAAAAAAAAAAGTTTTTTTTTAATTGCGTATGAAAAATCGCTGCGCAAGTACTATGTGACATAAAAAATTGCAGCACCCACCATTGTATTCACTAGGGAGTTTGCTTTAAAAAAATATAATGTTTGGGGGTTTAAATTAATTTCCCAGCAAAAAATACAGATTTTTTTCATGTGACCAAAAAGTGTCAGAAAAGGCTTGATCTTCAGGTGGTTTTTTTTAAATTTAAATATTTATTAATTTTTCATATTATTACAAAAATTCCATATGAAGAGACACAATACATATAAATAATCAATATATTTCTACTTTGTCCCTCCTATTTACCTCTTTTCTTTCCCTTCCCTCCCAACCCACCTTTTCCCCCCTTCCCCCCTCCCTCCTCTCTGCAAGATCTCCAATCTCTCTAGGCCCAATAACTTCAAATAACTTCCTAGTTTAGAGTTTTCTATATTTCTCTTTCAATCCTGATTTTTCCCATCGCGAATAGTATAATTTCAGCCTGTCTTCCTGAGTATAATAAAATTTTTCCATTCTGCTAATCTGGTTTACCCTATTGATCCAATCCTCCTCCGTCGGAACCTCTATCTTCCACCAAAACTTGGGAATCAACCCTTTTGCAGCACTTAAGTAGTACCATACGCCTGATTCTTTATATTTTTTTACTGTTGTCTCAACACTATGTAAGAGACACATGGTTGGGTCTAATCCTATGTCATTTCCAGTTATTATTTCTACTAATTTGACTATTGTCTTCCAGAAAACCTGAATTTTTGGACATTGCCACCATATGTGAAACACCATGCCCTCTTCCCCACATCCTCTCCAACACATTTTTGAATTCTCCCCCCTCATCCTGTGCTCGGTGCTCGGTGTAATATGCCATCATGTCAAACATTTATAGTTAATCTCAACGTCTCTCATACTAACACTCTCGTGAACTAATCTAAATATCTTATTCTGTTGATCTTCATCTATTACCACCTCCATATCTCTTTCCCAATTTGTTATAAAGATTAACTTTGTGTCTGTGTCCAGTTCTGTGAGTATTCTATACATTTTTGTAACACCGTGTTTCCCATCTCTACGTGTTTCTAATAGCCTTTCAAACATATTCCACTCCTTTTTTAATCTCAAGGGTTTTGGGAGAGTTCCAATAAAACATTTTAATTAATGATATTTCCACTCATCTATTTTAGTAAACATATCTCCTCCCCTCTCTTTTAATTCTTTAAATGTTCTCAATTCCCCCTCTACCAATACGTCTGTCAGGGCTCCCAGGTATGACTAGAGGTGTGTGACTGAAGCAGGGAAACGCAGACTTCAGATATGTGATTAACAATGTAATTTATTAACACTAACAATACAAACATAAACGCAGTGCAATACTAAACATAATACAGTGCAAACAAACCCAACCAACCACCCACAGATAACAGTACATACAAGCAAGCGTTGTCAGGCAGGCCGAGTCAATATCAATTGGGCAGGTAGGTACAGGGGAAGCAAGCGGAGAATGGTCGGGGTCACAGGCCAGGTTCAGCAGGTAGCAAGCAGCGTAGTACAGAGGGTCAGGCAGAGGGATGGTCAGGGTCACAAGCCAGGGATCAGAACAGGTAGCAAGCAGCGTAGTACAGAGGGTCAGGCAGAGGGATGGTCAGGGTCACAAGCCAGGGATCAGAACAGGTAGCAAGCAGCGTAGTACAGAGGGTCAGGCAGAGGGATGGTCAGGGTCACAAGCCAGGGATCAGAACAGGTAGCAAAGGAACAGAAACAGGATGCAGGATAGATACAGGGCCCAGGACAAACACAACACCAAGGCAGAGTCTGCAAGTCTGGCCATCCCTTAAATACACCAGTATCATCAGTTCCAGGTGTTAGCTGGCTGAAAGGTTGAGTCTCTGATTGCTGGGAGCACCCGCTGGCCAGCCCTGGTACTGCAGATCAAAAGGCAGGTGAGTCCCACCATTGCTGGCCAGTCCATTCCTGACAACGTCTCTCAATTGGATATCTTCCTTTTTAAACCATCTCCCTGATATCTCATCTTTTCCTGGAGGGAAAAACTCCATGTTTGCAAGAGGCATTAATATAGAGTTGAATTCCCATTTCATGTGTTTATGTAAATTATCCCATATCCTTAAAACATTTAAAGTGTAAGTGCTTGTGCTCTCTTTAATTCTTCTATAATGTGCTGGAACTCATATCATCTTACTCAAATTCCACTCAGTTCATTTTCTATTTTTACCCAACTTTTCCCCTTATGGTTAAAAGTCCAATCATAAATTCTTGCTAACATTACTGCTTTGTAATATCTCTTGACATCAGGTAATCCCATCCCCCCTTTCTCTTTAGTCCTACTTAGTGTTTCATATGATATTCTTGGTTTTTTATTCCTCCATATATATCTTGTTAACATTTTTCTCATTATCTTAAAAAATGCCTCTGGGAGTTTGATTGGGATCATTTGAAATCTATAGAGTATTTTAGGTATAATTACCATTTTAATTAGGTTTATACGTCCTAACCATGATGGATTTCCTCCTTCTAATCTTTTTAGTTCATCCTTAATCTCATTTGTCAGAGAAATATAGTTTAATCTATACAGTTGTTTATATGAGGTAGCAAGTTTTATTCCTAGGTATTTTATATCTTTTTCTCTCCAGATAAAGGGGAATTCTTTTTGTAGCTTTTCTTTTTCGCTCTTTGGTATATTAAAGTTCAGAATCTCTTTTTGTTGGGTTAATTTTTAGATTTGATAGTTCACCATAATCCTTCAAGATCTTCATTATACTTGATAGTGTTATTCGGGGGTTGCCCACATAAAACAGTAGGTTGTCTGCAAAGGCCGCTACTTTATGTTCTATATTTTCTATCTGTATTCCCTTTACCGCTCCACTATTCCTTATTATTGATAACAGAGGTTCCAATGTCAAAACATACAGTAAGGGGGACAATGGACATCCTTGCCTTGTTCCATTGGACATCCCAATGGATTCCGACCTCTCCCCATTTACCGTGATGATTGCGGTGGGCTCCCTATATAATTTACCTATCCACTCACGCATTCTCTCTCCAATCCCCAACACTTCCAAGTTGTCCATCATAAAGCCCCAGTCCACTCTATGAAACGCCTTTTCGGCATCAATTGACAAGAGCACCACCGGGGCTTTCCCTTTTCTACTTTTTTGGGTAAGCATCAAAGTTCTCAACCCACTGTCTCTACCCTCTCTCCCCGAAACAAAGCCCACCTGATCTCCATGGATCCATTCGGGCATTAGATCTTTCAACCTGTTTGCTAGGACCTTTGCGTACAACTTAGTATCAGTGTTTAGTAATGAAATTGGTCTATAGCTAGAACACTGAGAAGGATCTTTTCCCTCCTTGTGGATGAGAACGACATGGGCCTGAAGGGATTCCCTCCTCCCCTCCATCCCACCTTCCAAGTCATTCATATATTTCTTTAACTTTGGTAACAATACTTCACAAAATTTTTTATAGTACTTAACTGTATAACCATCCGGGCCTGGGCTTTTCCCTCCCCCTGTACCTCTCAATGCCGCTTCTATTTCTTCCTGGGAAATTTCTGCATCCAAGGAGTTCAATTGTGTTCACTGAGCTTTGGCAATCCCGCATTTTTTAAATATATCATCCTTTTTTCATTAATACCTTCTCTAATTTCTTTTGGTGAACCTTGGTGGCTGATGTTATACAACTTTCTATAATACTCCGTGAATACTTTAATGATTTCTTTAGTTCAGTGGACCAACTCCCCCTTGGGGTTTTTTATCTTTTCTATATAATTCCTGTTTTTCTTTTTATTCAGGGCTCTCATTAAGTATTTTCCTGATCTATCTCCCCATCTATATCTTTCACTTAATAGTTTGTTATATACTCTTCTCCTCTCCTCTTCCATCAATCTCTCTAATTCGTCTTTTTTATCCCTTAACTTCTGTCTTGTTTCTATTGTTATTTTCTTCTTATATATCTGCTCCAGATCCAGGATTTCCTTTAAGAGTCCACTAACCCTCTCTCTTCTTTCTTTTTTCTTCCTTGCTCCCATCGCAATCAAGATTCCTCTTATATATACCTTATGGCTTTCCCATACTGTAGCTGTCGATACTTCCTCTGTCTCATTCTCCTTGAAATAAACCTTAATCTCTTCCCTGATCTTCTGCACAATATCCTCATCCAAGAGAAGAGCCTCATTTAACCTCCATCCTAAACCTCCCATCCACCTTTTTCCCCATCCCATTTTCATTACGACTGGGGCATGGTCCGAGAAAGTTCTTGTCTCTATTTCTATTTTAACCAGCATTTCAATGAGTTGATGATCTATTAGAATGTAATCCAGTCTCGAGTATATCTCATGTGCATTAGAGAAGAAGGTATAGTCTCTGTCTTTCATATGCATCATTCTCCATGTGTCCACCAGTTGGTGATCGTGGATCGCCATCTTCAGGGCTCTCAGGGACCTACCCCCTTCTCTCTGCACAAGGGAGGTTGTATCCTTTTGTGGGTCCATACAAAGATTTAAGTCTCCTGCTATTATCAAACGCCCTTTTTTAAAGTCTATCAATTTTTTTAGCAAACCCTTTAGAAAGATCTCAGGTTTCTTATTTGGGCAATATATATTGGCTAGTGTACATTCAATTCCCTGTAGTTTACCTTTCAAAAACAGGAATCTCCCTTCCGGGTCAGTCCTTCTATCTTCCAACTCAAATCTCATATTCTTTGCCAATCCTATTGCCACCCCCTTTGCTCTTTTAATTGGAGAGTCAGCGTAAAACCATGTTGGATAGTATTTAGATTTTAAATTCACATTTGATTCTATCTCGAAATGTGTCTCCTGCAAAAATACCACTGACGTTGCCCTGTGATGTAACTCTTTAAACAACTTAAAACTTTTCCCAGGACAATTCAACCCATTCACATTATATGTTATAAACTGTATTTCTTCCATCCTTCTTGATTTTGTCTTTCTCTCTTCTAATCCGTCTCCTCCTATTAGGCCCGAATATCTTGCAGAACATTAGCCCCACAACCCCCCCCCCCCGCCCCTTCCCCCCCCCCACCCCCCCCTCTCTACCCTCCCCATCTCCTCCCTCCCATAGCTCCCCCCCAACCGCCCCCCCAAGGCCTCCTTTGCCTTTGGATTATAATCCACCTCTGATCCCTACCTTGGAGGTTCGGCTCCGCTCATGACCGCTCCCCTTCCCCCCCTCTTCCCCGGGGTCCCTTTATCTGATAACTCACTATTTACTCTTCCAACTAGCTGCCACTTTCCTTCCCTACTGGTATATAAGTCTCCCTCCTCCACTTCCCAACCCAGTATCTCTAGTCTCTGCAATCCAAATTTATCACAAAAATCTTCCATATCTTCCGTAAATCTTAGAGTTGCCGAAATTCCATCCCTCCAACCGATCAAACTCGCTGCTTGACCCCATCTATATTTCACATTATGTTTTTTCATCTCTTCTAATAAAGGTTTCAATGTTTTCTTTCTTCTCAAAGTCTCTGCTGTTAAATCCGCAAAAATTTGGATATTTTTCTCTCCATATGGAATACTTGTTCTTCCTTTAATCTTTTTCCATATCTCCTCTTTATCTCCATAATTATGGAATTTAACTATTATATCTCTTGGTTTTTCAAATCCTTTTTCTTGTTGGTACTTCCCTATCCTATGCACTCCATCCAGTTTAAACATCACCACCTCCGCTTTATCCACTATGGAGTTCAAAATTTTGCCGATTAACTCATTTAAATCCTCCCCCTGGGTCAACTCTGGGACTCCTCTTACTCTTAAGTTATTTCTCCTTTCTCTATTTTCTTGTTCTTCCATCATAAAAAACAGTCTTTTTTGTTCTTTTCTATTGTCTATTATCCATCTCTCTAATTTTGGGATAACTTGAGCATGACCCTGAACTTTTTCCTCTGTTTCCTCCATCCTGGTTAGCAGTTGTTCCAATTCTTCCTGAATTATCCTCATCTCTTGCTTTATTGATAATTCCAAATTTTTAAACATCTCAGCCATTTTCTTTTTATTTGGTATTTGCAGATCTCTTTCAGTTTCTCTCGGCCCTATACCTTCCGGTGGTTGTTGACTATTATATACCGGTCCCAGGGAAAGTCTCGGACTATTATCCAAACTTATTTCCAATTCACTTTTTTCACTCACTCCTTGAGATCTTTCTGGGGTCAAATTTCCTTGTGGTATATACTTCTTAATCGAACCAGTTTGAGGGTTCTTAGACCCACTCCCTTTTGTATTTTTACCTTTCATGTCTTCAACTCCTCCAAACCTTCAGACCCTCCCGGGGAATCCCCAATTTCCTTCTCTCAACTTAGAAAATACAATGTCCTAGTGCGAGCACAATGAAAGCATTGCTTAAATCTCATATACAGAAAAGGAAAATCCAGTACATAAGTCCAGGATATAGAGAGTATATAGGGAGTATATAGGGAGTATATAACAACCCCTGCAGTACACACATTATTATCACTCACCCTCCACGCTGGAGTACCTTTCAGTATGCAGTCCTCTCCTATAATTGTCTTTCTTTGGGGGATTCCTTTGGGTCTCTTTAAGCCTTTATCTTTCTTTCCTTATTCTTCTGGGTTGGAGGAGGTATGGAAGCTAGAGGGATGGAGGTGGTATGTAAGTGTGTAGCAACGTTCCACCTTTTCACCTCTTTACATCGCTCACTCGTCTCCCTTGGACTGCTGGACGCCGGCTGTTTCTTCTGCTCCCAGAGCTCCTCTGCGGCTGCCCACGTGTGAGAGCCGCTATGCTCGTCTCCCAGGCAACCCCAGTCCTGCTCCGGAGCTGCCGCGAGAGACACCAAGTGAGAGAGGAACTCAGCCGTCTCTCTTCTGGACTCGCCACCACGCCGTCTCCAAGACCACTCTTCGGCCGGGTAAGACTCCAGTACACTCCAATGCTGCTCCAGTGCAGCTAGTTATGGGACCAGGACGTCATACGAAAGATGAACGGGGAAGGGAGCGAGGAGTACTTACTCCACGCTCTCCCGAGCCGCCATGTTCAGGCTCCACCCCCGTGACATAAACTTCTAATACCGGGCATAAAATGTCCCCACCCCCCAAAATTACCCCTTTTTGGATAGTAGACACCCCAAACTATTTGCTGAGAGGCATGTTGAATCAATAGAATTTTTTTTCCCACACGTTTTTGGAAAATGACAATTTTTGTTTGTTTTTTTTTTACACAAAATTGTCACTTAAACAATTTATTGCTCACACATGCCATGGGTAGATGTGGAGTTACTCTCCAAAATACATTCTGCTACTTCTCCCAAGTATGGGTATACCACAAGTGAGACTTTTTGGCAGCCTAGCCAAGTACAGGACCCCAAAATCCAATAAGCACCTTTTAAAGGGCTTTAGTTCCTCATTACACTTCCCGACTACCTATCACAGTTTCATAGGCCCCCGAAATGGCCCCTTTTTAGAAATTAGACACCCCAAGGAATTTGATAAGAAGCATGGTGAGTATTTTGCAGATCTCGTTTGTTGCCACAAGTTTTTGGAGAATGAAGAAAAAAACCTTGTGAGAAAAAAATGAGATCTGCAAAATACTCACGTCTCTTTTTAAATTCCTTGGGGTGTCTACTTTCCAAAAAGGGGTCATTTGGGGGGGGAAGTTGGTTCTATCCTGGCATTTCAGGGCCTCTGAAACTGTGATAGGTAGTGAGGAAGTGAAATGAGGAAGTTCAGGCTTTCAAAAGTGATCATTGGATTTCTAGGCTCCCAAAAAGTCTCACACATGTGGTATCCCCATACTCGGTAGAAGAATGTATTTTGAGGTGTAATTCCACATATACCCATGGCTTGTGCGAGAAATTAAATTTAAATCACAACTTTGTGTTAAAAAAAAAAAAAAAAAACTTTTTGTCATTTTCCAGAAACTAGTAGAAAAAAAAATCTTCCATGGCCTCTCAGCAGATAGCTTAGGGTATCTACTTTCCAAAAAGGGGTCATTTGGGGGTGTTTGTACTATCCTGCTATTTTAGCACCTCAAGAAATGTGATAGGAAGTCAGAAAGTAAAAGATGTGGAAATTCCAATATCTATGCCATAGTTTGTAGATGCTATAACTTTCACACAAAGTAATCAATATACACTTATTGGGATTTTTTTTACCAAAAACATGTAGCAGAATACATTTTGGACTAAATTTATGATGAAATTTTAGTTTTTTTGGATTTTTTTTGACAGAAATAAGAAAATATCGGGGGGTTTTTAAAAAAAAAAAAAAAAATTTTCAAAATGTTTTTTTATAGCACCAAAATAAAAAGCACACAGGTGATCAAATACCACCGAAAGAAAGCTCTATTTGTGTGAAAAAAAGGACGTAAATTTAGTTTGGGTACAACATTGCATGACCGCGCAATTGTCAGTTAAACTATTGCAGCGCTATATGGCAAAAAAATGGCCTAAATTGCAGTATCTATACCATAGTTTGTAGACACTATAACTTTCACACAAAGCAATCAATATATACTTATTTGGATTTTTTTAGCAGAATACATTTTGGCCTAAATTTATAACTGAGTTTACTATATATTTTTTATAGCCGAAAGTAAAAAATATAGTTTTTCTTCAAAATTGTCGGATTTTGTTTATAGCACGAAAAAAAAAAAGCACACAAGTGATCAAATACCACCGAAAGAAAGTTCTATTTGTGAGGACTTCAATGACCAGATGATGAAGCCGTACTTCGTTTCCTGAAAAACTAGACTCTGGTACAAAAAAAGAGTCTGTTTATTTCAATTGGCTCTATATAACACTTTTGTGCTTTACAAAGCAATTAGACATAGCGGATCCTTCTTAAAATTCCAGGAAGAGATCGTTACGGCTCTTCTGTATCCAGAAGGTGCTATGGCCCAAACCCTCAACCCAGATGCAGTTAGCAGGCTGCATGAGAGGCATATTCCCAATGTCATTCCTGGTACCCCAACCCAAAGGGAACCCCAAAAAAGATGCTGTGTCTGTAGCAGACACGTAATTAGGCGTGACACCTTTTTTTGTGTCTCCTGTCCTAGCCAACCTGGTCTCTGTCTCAAGGACTGCTTTCACCGCTACCATACACTAGTGGACTATTAGTATAGGGTACAGAATGTCACAGTTCAGGGCACATATTTGCACAGGGTCTCGAAAGATGTTAGGTAGTCAGGACACTGGCAATTGCATTTTGAGAGACCCTAATATCTGCTTATTACAATTTAAAAAAAAAAAAAAAGTTTTTTTTGTCATCAAGTTACTGTTATGGTTTTACCGTTACGGTTTTATTGTTAACCATTGCGGTTTTCTATGCAGGAATGCAGCACCTGTTTATTCTGACAGCAACAGGATCTTGCTCTCAGAATATACATGTCTGTATAAGATATTTCTTCTGCAGATAAAAAGAGCATATACACCCAAGCATGGGGGCCTGGGGTGGCCAGTGGGTGGATGGCCATATGCTTTGGCATATATATTTTAGAATATTTTTTGGCACATATTTCAATAAAAAAGTTGTTTTATTGAGTTACTGTTTTATTGTTAACCAAAGCAGTTTTCTTTGCAGGAATGCCATTCAGCTGCAGCACCAATCTGTTTATTCTGACAGCAAAAGGGTTTTGCTCTCAGAATATACATGTGTGCAGCGCTGCTGGATGAGAGCATGGGGGCCTGGGGTGGCCAGTGCATGGCCCCTATCCTTTGCCATATATTTGTAAAAACATTTTCTGGCAGAGATTTCTTCATCTACATCAATCAATCTGAATAGAGGAATCTGTTCGGTTCTTTTTTTTTTTCATTCAGCCCACGGGCTGAATGACAAAAAGTAGAGCATTTCATGTGTGCTCACCATTAGAAGTGGGTGGTTGCCGGATGGTATGTACTAATGGTGGGCATACCATACACTTTTTCTGGCAGAGATTTCTTCTCTTTTTTCCCTATTCAGCCCACAGGCTGCATAAAAAAAAAAAAAAAAAAAAAAGAAAGAAAAAAAAAAAAAAGAAGAAGAACATAGCATATACAGTTGTGCTCAAAAGTTTGAATACCCTGGCAGAAATTGTGAAATTTTGGCATTTATATTGAAAATATGACTGATCATAGCAAAAAATGCTCTTTTATTGAAGGATGATGATCATATGAAGCCATTTATCAAATAGTTGTTTGGCTCCTTTTTAAATCATAATGATAACAGAAATCACCCAAATGGCCATGATCAAAAGTTTACATACCCTGGAATGTTTGGCCTTGGTACAGACACACAAGGTGACACACACGGGTTAAAATGCCAATTAGAGGTTAATGTCCAACATCTGTGGCTTTTAAAATTGCAATTAGTGTCAGTGTATAGTCAATGAGTTTGTTAGCTCTTACGTGGAAGCACTGACTAGGCTAGATACTGAGTCATGGGGATCAGAAAAGAACTGTCAAAAGTCCTGCGTAACAAGGTAATGGAACTTTATAAAGATGGAAAAGGACATAAAAAGATGTCCAACGCCTTGAATATGCCAGTCATCATTTCCATTAAGTAGAAAATTCAAGGACCTCTTGATACCAAGCCAAGTACAGGTAGACCAAGAAAGGTTGCAGCCACAACTGCCAGAAGAATTGTTTAGGATACAAAGGGAAACCCATAGGTAACCACAAGAAAAATACAGGCTGCTCTGGAAAAAGTGTGGTTGTTTTGAAGGAGCACAATATGACGACACTTGAACAAAAATGAGCTGCATGGTCGAGATGCCAGAAAGAAGCCTTTACTGCATCAATGACACAAAAAGGCCTGGTTATGCATGTCAAGGTGTTGTCAAGCATATTGTAACTGGGCTTTTTTGTGGCATTGGTGCAGTAAGCTTCTTTCTGGCACCTTGACCAAACAGCTCATTTTTGTTCAAGTATCACCGTATTGTACTCCTTAAAAACAACCACACCATCTTTTTTCAGAGCAGCCTGTATTTCTTTTGAGGTTGCCTGTAGGTTTTTCTTTGAATTCCAGACAATTCTTCTGTCAGTTATGGCTGCAATCTTTCTTGGTCTACCTGACCTTGGCTTGGTACCAACAGATCCCTGAACTTTCCACTTCTTAAAAGGTGATTTAACAGTACTGATTGGCATATTCAAGGCTTTGGACATCTTTTTATGTCCTTTTCCATCTTTAAAAGTTCCATTATCTTGTTACGCAGAACTTTTCACAGTTCTTTTCTGATCCCCATGGCTCAGTATCTAGCTTAGTTAGTGCTTCCACGTAAGAGCTAACAAACTCATTCACTATTTATACACTGACACTAATTGCAATTTAAAAAGCCACAGATGTGGGACATTAACCTCTAATTGGCATTTTAACACATTTGTGTCACCTTGTGTGTCTGTACCAAGGCCAAGCATTCCAGGGTATGTAAACTTTTGATCATGCCCATTTGGGTGATTTCTGTTATCAGTATGATTTAAAAAGGAGCCAGAACAACTATTTGATAATAAATGGCTTCATATGATCATCATCCTTCAATAAAAGAGCATTTTTTGGCATGATCAGTCATATTTTCAATATCAATGCCAAAATTTCACAATTTTTGCCAGGGTGTGCAAACTTTACAGCACAACTGTATACCCAACAAGGACCAGCAACGTACTGGTACATCATTGGACTTCGAGTGGTTACACCAGTAGGATGCCTGCAGCTGCAGGCATCCTCCTGGTATCATTTTTTTTTTCTGCCAGCGATCGGCTTTCATGTCCTTGTGGCTAATTAGCTGCAGGATTGCTTTTACAAGCAGCAGGAGAAGATGCCCCCCCCACACGTTGCCTTGCAAGGTCTTCTTGGGCAGTCCTGTGCCATCAAGGGAACCTGAGAATGCAGCTGGTGTTTCTGCCAGCTGACCATAGAGATGATTAGAGACCGGAATAGTGCCAATCATCTCTATAGTCTAAGAAAGCTCTATAGTCGGAAGCTACGAGCATTTCATCACTTCAGTTTCACAGGCTATAAATAGTGCCATTTATAAATTGAGAAAGCATCTAATCACATCGATCTTGGTGAGATCAGATGATGTAAGGGCAGAGGATATATCTACAGTCTAATAGACCCTCTCAAGAATACCTGTCAATGCCTATTGCAGTCACATGGGATATTTGCATTGCCTGTGATAGCAATAAAAGTGATTTTAAAAAAATTAAGAGACAGTGTAAAAATAATTTTAAAAAATCAGAATTAAAAAAAAAAAAAAGCACCCTTGCCCCCCACCCACCTGCCTGCGCAAGCGTAGACCCCATGTCAGTATGTAAACAGTGGTTGCACCACGCATACGAGGTATTGCCATGAACGTCAGATCGAGGGCGGTAATTCTAGTACTAGACCTCCTGTGTAAATCTAAAATAGTAGCCTGTTAAGGCATTTAAAGCATTGCCTATGGATATTAAAAATGTATGCAGTTTGTCGCCATTGCAGTTTTCAAGCATGTCATGTTTGGTATCTATTTACTTGGCATACCATCGTCTTTTATATTTTATCAAATAATTGGGCAATATATTGTGTTTTTTGTACATTAAAAGTAAAAAAAGTGTATTTTTTTCCAAAACATTTGCGTTTGAAAAATCGCTGCATGAGTACAATGCGACATAAAAAATTGCAGTATCCACCATTTTATTCACTAGGGTGTCTGTTTTAAAAAAGTATATGTTTGGTGGTTCAAAGTAATTTCCTAGCAAAAAATACTGTTTTCATGTGAACAAAAAGTGTCAGAAAAGGCTTGGTCTTCAGGTGGTTAGAAGAGTGAGTGATGTGCGGCATAAACCTCTAATGCGCGCCCCCACATTACCCTTTTTGGAAAGTAGACACTCTAAACTATTTGCTCAGAAGCATGTTGAGTCAATAGAAGAATTCATTTTTTTACCACAAGTTTTTGGAAAATAAAATTATTTTTTTTTAAACAATTGTCACTTAAATGATTTTTTGCTCACACATGCCATGGGTATATGTGGAATTACTCCACAAAATACATTCTGCTACCTCTCCCGGGTACGGAGATATCACATGTAAGAGACTTTTTGGCAGTCTAGCCGCATACAAGACCCCAAAATCCAATAAGGACCTTCAGGCTTTTAAAGGGCTTTAATTCCTCATTACACTTCTTGACTACCTATCACAGTTTCAGAGGCCCTGAAATGCAAGAATAATATTACCCCAACCCCCCCCCCCCAAATGACCTCTTTTTGGAAAGTAGACACCCCAAGGAATTTGATAAGAAGCATGGTAAGTATTGTACAGATCTCATTTGTTGCCAAAAGTTTTTGGAAAATGAAGAAAAAACAAAAACATTTTTTCTTCTCATTTTTTCTCACAAGGTTTAGAAATTTAAAAAAAGAAATCTGCAAAATACTTACCATGCCTCTTATTAAATTCCTTGGGGTGTCTACTTTTCAAAAAGGGGTCATGGGGGGAAAGTTTGTGCTATTCTGGCATTTCAGGGCCTCCGAAATTGTGATAGGTAGTGAGGAAGTGAAATTAGGTAATTATTTATTTATTTATCGAGTTTATATAGCGCCAAAGGGTTTGCTCAGAGCTGTACAATAGAGGGGGGACAATACATGAAACAGAACAGTAACATCAAACAGTACACAAGGGGTAAGAGGGCCCTACTCTTTCGAGCTTACAATCTAGGAGGGAGGGGGTAGAGGCACAGGAGGAAACGGCTGTGGGGGATGGAGTGGTAGGAGGAGGGAAGGGCAGCGGCTGTTAGGTGAGGGTGGGGTAGGCTTCCCTGAAGAGGTGGGTTTTCAGGGAGCGCCTGAAGGTGAGGAGGGAAGGTGACAGTCTGATGGATTGGGGTAGTGAGTTCCAGAGGATGGGGGAGGACCTGGAGAAGTCTTGCAGTCGTGCGTGGGAGGAGGAGACCAGGGAGCAAGATAGAAGGAGGTCCTGTGAAGAGCGAAGGGTACGGGTAGGGTGGTACCTGGGAATCAGGTCGGTGAGGTAGTTAGGGGCAGTGTTGTGAATGGCCTTATAGGTCAGGGTGAGCAATTTGAATTGAATGCGTTGGGCAATGGGGAGCCAGTGGAGGGAGAGGCAGAGGGGGGTGGCAGAGGTGGAGCGGCTGGTGAGGTGGATGAGTCTGGCCGCTGAGTTCAGGATGGTCTGAAGCGGGGAGAGCCTGCACTGGGGTAGGCCGGTGAGGAGGGAGTTGCAGTAGTCCAGGCGTGAGATAATCAGGGAGTGTACGAGTAGTTTAGTGGTGTCTGGGGTAAGGAAGGAGCGTATCTTGGAGATGTTCCGGAGGTGGAGCCTGCATGTGTTTGTGAGAGATTTGATATGAGGTTGAAAGGAAAGGTTTGAGTCCAGAATGACGCCAAGGACCTTGGCTTGCTGGGCGGGATTGATGGTGGTGTTGTTGGTAGTGATGGAAAGGATGGGGGGGGGGGGGCGCGGGCTGGGGGGAAGATGAGAAGCTCGGTTTTGGAGAGGTTGAGTTTGAGGAAATGGAGCGACATCCAGTCAGAGATGTCGTTTAGGAGGTGAGTGATGCGGGCGGAGAATGTGGGGGTGAGGTGAGGGGTGGATAGGTAGATTTGAGTATCATCAGCATAGAGGTGGTAATTGAAGCCGTGGGAGTGTATGAGTTTGCCAAGGGAGGAGGTGTAGATGGAGAAGAGAAGGGGTCCAAGGACAGAGCCCTGGGGGACCCCAACAGAGAGGGGGAGTGAGGAGGAGGTGGCACCGTTGTAGGAAACGCTGAAGGAGCGTTGGGATAGATAGGACGAGAACCAGGAGAGAGCAGTGTCTCTGATGCCAAGGGAGAGTAGTTTATTAAGGAGGAGGGGGTGGTCGACTGTGTCAAAGGCCGCGGAGAGGTCTAGGAGGAGGAGGACAGAGTAGTCGCCTTTGGCTTTGGCGGTTAGTAGATCGTTGGTGATTTTGAGGAGGGCAGTTTCGGTGGAGTGAAGGGGACGGAAGCCGGACTGTAGTGGGTCAAGGAGGTTGCTGTCAGTCAGGTGGGCGCTTAGGCGATCGAAGACCAAGCGCTCAAGGAACTTGGAAGTGAGTGGCAGCAGGGAAATTGGTCTGAGGTTGTTGAGGTCAGTGGGGTCCAGGGAGGGCTTTTTGAGTATGGGGGTGATGTGCGCATGTTTTAGGGGGGAGGGGAAGACGCCAGTAGAGAGGGAGAGATTAAAGATGTGGGTAAGGGAGCGGATGAGGGAAGAGGGGGGTGACCGGAGGAGTTGAGAGGGGATAGGGTCCAGGGGGCAGGTAGTGAGGCGGGCTTCTGAGAAGACTCTGCTGACTTCCTCAGTGGTAGTAGGGCTGAAGGAGTCCAGTGATGGGGGGGTTACGGTAGGCAGGGCCTTGGGTGTGGTGGGGGGCAGTGCCGTTGCGAGGTCAGAGGAGGGGAGAGATGAGGGGGTGATGGAAGGGGGGAGGCTAGATGGGGAGGTAGATTGCAAGTTGACTATGTCCTTGCGGATTGCGTCAATCTTGTTGTGGAGATGAGTGGCAATCTCGTGGGCGGTAAGTGAGGTACTGAGTGGAGGAGGGGGGGGAGAGAGCAGGGAGTTGAAGGTGGAGAAGAGTCGGCGAGGGCAGGTGGAGAGGGTGTTAATCAGGTTAACAAAGTAGGCCTGCTTGGCGGCGTGGAGGGAGGAGGTGTAGGTGAGGAAGGCAGATTTGTAGAGGGAGAATGCGTGAGGGGACCTGGTTTTGCGCCATAGTCTCTCCAGCGCACGACTGCGACGTTTGAGGCATTTAGTGTGGTCGTTCTGCCATGGTTGGAGCGGTCTGGGTTTGATGTTGCATGTGGTTAGGGGTGCCAGAGAGTCTAGGGTAGCTGATAGTGAGTCGTTGTACGTGGAGGTGGCTAGGTCAGGACATGACAGTGGAAGGATGCTGTCGTGTAAGCGGTCGGCAGCCGAGTGGAGGGGGGCCGGGTGCAGGTTGCGGAGGTTGCGGCTGGTGGTGGTTTGGCGCACTGGGGGGGGGGAGTTAGGGGAAGGGGAGGTGGAGAACGTGAGGAGGTGGTGGTCGGAGAGAGGGAAGGGGGTGTTAGTGAAGTGGTTGAGGGTACAGAGGTGGGAGAAGACGAGGTCCAGGGTGTTCCCATTGATGTGGGTGGAGGATTGAGTGTATTGTGTGAGTGTGAAGGAGGAGGTTAGGTGGAGGAGTTGGGAGGTAGCTGGGGTGTTGTCATTGATGGGGATGTTGAAGTCCCCGAGGATGATGGTCGGTAGCTCAGAGGAGAGGAAGAAGGGAAGCCAGGCGGCGAAGTCATCCAGGAAGCAGGCTATGGATCCGGGGGGCCTGTAGATCACTGCGATCCTTAGGGGGGTGGGTGAGAAGAGCCGGATGCAGTGAGCCTCGAAGGAGGAGAAGGTTAGGGAGGGGGGGTTAGTCTTGGTGAATGGGACCAGACGAGACCTCCATGGGAGAGTGCCGCAGGGGAGGTAGTGTCAGTGGCCTGTACCCAGGTTTCGGTGATGGCTAGGAGGTTGAGGGAGCGGGAGATAAAGAGGTCATGGATGGCAGTTAGTTTGTTGCAAACCGAACGGGCGTTCAGAAGTGCAACCGAGAGAGGGGGGATGGATGCGGGGAGGAGGTGCACAGGTATGAGGTTGAGGGGGTTGCGGCGGCTGGCGGGGGCAGGGGGGTCCCTGGAGGGGGGGAGAGGTGGTGAGGGGCCAGGGTTCGGGGAGATGTCCCCAGCGGATAGGAGAAGGAGAAGGGTGAGGAGGGTGGCATGGGAATGGGAGGTGTAGGAGCGTGTGGGTCTGGTAGTGGTGGCACGTGGGTCGACCGGGGAGTGGAGTACCAGGAGGAGGTGGTGAGTGCCGTAGTGGGGAGAGGGCAGAAGTGAAGGGGCAATGTAGAGCTGTTTTGGGGGGGTGGGCGGGTAGAGGGAGGCGATTTTTGGGATGGAGGAGAGGAAGACGAGGAGGAGAAGTGCAGGTGGCATGCTGGGGTGAGTGCAGTGCTGTTCGGGTCGGGGGAGGTGAAGGGATACGGGTCAGGGCGAGGTGATGTGGAGAGTCTGTATCACCGTGGAGGAGTCCACTAGAGTCCTTCTGTAGCTGCAATCTGTGAGTGCAGTATGCTGGCGTCCGAGGGGTCTTCAGTGGGTCCGGTGGATCGGCGAGTGGAGGGGTCGTAGGGTGCGATGTCTGGGGGTGTTGGTAGGCACAGCGTCTGGTGATGTTGGCGGCTCGGTGGCTGGAGATTCGCTGGGTGGTCCGGGAGATTCGCTGGGCGACGTCTTGATTCGCTGGGTGGTCCGGGTGTTGGGTGTCCAGAGGTGGTAGCTGGGTGCCCGGTAGCTGGGTGCTGGGTGTCCAGGGGTGGTAGCTGGGTGCCCGGTAGCTGGGTGCTGGGTGTCCAGGGGTGGTAGCTGGGTGCCCGGTAGCTGGGTGTCCAGGGGCGGTAGCTGGGTGCCCGGTAGCTGGGTGCAGGGTGACCAGGGGTGGGCCCAGAACCGGTGTATGGGTTGGGCAGCGGAGCAGCGATCAGTGGGCCTGAGCTGATTCCTGGTGGTCAGGGATGGACACAGGGCTAGTGGGGAGGGCCCTGCGAAGGCTGGCAGGTCTGTGGGGATCGGTGGTGGCAGCTTACCCGTTCTGGTGGTGCTGCCGTGCAGGTATCCTGGGGTGGTCCTGGGCTGCTGTCAGCTTGGTGGTCCTTGCTTGCTGTTCCTGGTGGTCCAGGGTAGTCAATGAGGACCCAGGGCTGATGGGGAGGGCCCTGGGCAGGCAGGCAGGTCGGTGGTACCCGGTGATCAGAGCGGAGACGGTCCGGGCGGATGTCCGGCGATGCGGTCCGGTCGCGGCAAAAATTGAGGCCCCGGCTTCAGGTGCGCGGGTAGGCCGCGATTCCCGGAGCTCCGGGAAAAGGTCCAGAAGCTTACCCTGGTGGTCGGGCTGGGCCGGGAGTGTCTTAGGGGCCCCGCTGGGGTCCGCTGCGGGCCGGATGGCAGCGGATTGGGGCTAGGAGCGCAGGAGCTCCTAACACATGTCTGCTCTCGCCGCCATCTTGGACATTAGGCACCTTCAGGCTTTCAAAGTGGTCATTGGATTTCGGGCTCCTGTATGTGGCTAGGCTCCCAAAAAGTCTCACACAAGTGGCATTCCCATACTCAATAGAAGTAGCAAAATGTATTTTGGCATGGCATGTGTTAGCAATATATCATTTAAGTGACAACTTAAAAAAAAAAAAAAAATCTTCCATGGACTCAACATGCCTCTCAGCAGATAGCTTAGGGTGTCTACTTTCTGAAAAGGGGTCATTTGGGATTTTTTGTACTGCCCTGGTATTTTAGCACCTCAAGAAATGTGATAGGCAGTCAAAGTAAAAGCTGTGTAAATTCCAGTATCTATACCATAGTTTGTAGATGCTACAATTTTCACGCAAACCAATTAATATGCAGTTATTGGGATTTGTTTTACCAAAGACATGTAGCAAAATACATTTTGGCCTAACTATGACAAAATTTTAGTTTTTTGGAATTTTTTTTATGACAGAAATGAGAAAATATTTTTTTTTCAAAATTTCTGACTTTTTTTATTTATAGCACATGAAAAAAAAATTCCAATAAGTGTATATTAATTACTTTGTGTGAAAGTTTATGATCATATTCCATAAAATGTTTAGGAACCGCCGATGTTTGGCATGAATGGAGGATGTTGCGATATGCTATCCTTGATTTTTTGTGTTGTTTCCCCAACAAAAACTAAATTACATGGGCACAATATTGCATGCACAAGATGTTTGGCATGTATAGAGTCCTCTAATGGTATATTTACAACCATTACCAGGATGGACAAAAAATTCCCCTTTTCTCATTAAATTACACTATATGCAGTTGAGACAAGGGTAACACGTCTGTTTAACATATAGATCTGATTCTATCTTTCCATTCTCAATGTAAGCCATAGTGTCTAGAATAGACACTGCTTTACCCCCAAGACACGTCCTCAACGTAATATCATCACTGAAAGAATTTAATATTCACTTAAATGCATGAAGGGTTGCAATGTTGCCCCACCACACAGCAAACACATCAATATAGCACCACCAACTGGTGCAATGTTTGTTAAATAAATCAATTGGTGTATATAAATTTTTATTAAAAATCATGCATAAAACGCACATGCGAATGATGGGGCGACATTGGAATCCATTGCAACGCCCTTGAGTTGCTGGTAATAGGTATCCTTAAAAAGAAAAGTTATTATTCTGAATATCAAATAATTTTTCAAATAAAGAAATTTGTGACAAAGCGCACGTTCTTTGATCAGTTGTATGGCAGCACACGTTCCAGCTTTATGTGGTATTGAAGTACCATATTTGCCGGCGTATAAGACGACTGGGCGTATAAGACGCTCCCCTACTTTTCCTGCTAAAATGTAGTGTTTGGGCTATACTCGCCGTATAAGACTACCCCTCTTCCAATGCGCACCAGTGGGAAGAATAGTGCCCCATCATTGGTATCAGTGGCAGGAATAGTGCCCCATCATTGGTATCAGTGGCAGAAATAGTGCCCCATCATTGGCATTAGTGGCAGAAATAGTGCCCCATCATTAGTATCAGTGGGGGGAATAGTGCCCCATCATTGGTATCAGTGGGGGGAATAGTGCCCCATCATTGGTATCAGTGGCAGCAATAGTGCCCCATCATTGGTATCAGTGGGGGGAATAGTGCCCCATCATTGGTATCAGTGGGGGGAATAGTGCCCCATCATTGGTATCAGTGGCAGGAATAGTGCCCCATCATTAGTATCAGTGGGGGGAATAGTGCCCCATCATTGGTATCAGTGGCAGGAATAGTGCCCCATCATTGGTATCAGTGGGAGGAATAGTGCCCCATCATTGGTATCAGTGGGAGGAATAGTGCCCCATCATTGGTATCAGTGGGAGGAATAGTGCCCCATCATTGGTATCAGTGGGAGGAATAGTGCCCCATCATTAGTATCAGTGGGGGGAATAGGGCCCCATCATTGGTGTCAGTGGGAGGAATAGCGTCCCAACATTGGTGTCAGTGGGAGGAATGGTGTCCCATCATTGGTGTCAGTGGGGGGTGGAATAGTGCCCCATCATTGGTGTCAGTGGGGGGTGGAATAGTGCCCCATCATTGGTATCAGTGGGAGGAATAGTGCTCCATCATTGGTATCAGTGACACCAATGATGGGGCACTATTCCTCCCACTGACACTTGCTGACCCTGTTCTCGTACGGTGCTGCTGTAGCCAGCATATGTGGTTGCAGCAGCACCTCTACACTGACCACTTACCTGCTGGTCCTGCACTCGATTTTCGCGGGGCTGCTCAGCTCCGCCCCCTCGCCGGTGATTGGCCGCCTGTGTGCCTTTCCTGAGCTACAGTTCTGGCGGCCAATCACCGGTGAGGAGGCGGAGCTGAGCAGCCGCGCGAACATCCAGTGGCCGAACTGAAGGAGCAGCCGCGCTTCCTGGACCGGATCATCGTGGGACCGGAACCACCTGGTTCCGGTCCCACGATGATCCGGTCCAGGAAGCGCGGTCCTGGTCCATGATCCGGTCCAGAAACAGCCCCTGCCCACCCCTGTACTTAGTGTCCCTTCCGTTGGAAGGGGGGGGGCGGTGGCTGCACCGCGCCGCCCCCCTAAAAAGTGTCAGTATGCCGTATACCGGCGTATAAGACAACCCCCGACTTTTGAGAAGATTTTCAAGGGGTAAAAAGTCGTCTTATACGCCGGCAAATACGGTATATAAGCTATTAACATCCCAGGTTACCAGGATTTCATCATCTTGGCATTCTGATATCAATTTTAACTTTTGCAGAAAATCATTATTATCTTTGATGTATGATGCTGTATCACATACCAAAGGAGACAGAATTTTATCTAAAAATAGTGATGTTGGTACAAAAATTGAACCTCTCCCGGACACAATAGGGCATCACTGTTTAAATGTCTTTTTGGCAGAATATACAATACTGGAGTTTTAACATGTGTAGATAATAAATATTCAAATAACTATTTGAGTGATGGCACTATCTCTTAGTAAGATCAGATATTAATTTCTTGTGAACTTCTGGATCTTGTAGTTGTCTAATAATCTCTCTCTCATATGTCAGAGTATCAATTATCACAAGTGATCCACCTGGCAGGTGTCAGAGCTGATTCTGCTAATGCTGCATTTTTGGGGACACTATACTATTGTGAAAGTTGGTGTAGTTCTGATCTGATCAAAGATATTGATCCGTTCAGACACAATACTAGCAATGGAAGTTTATAGTGTCTATGTGAGTGTGTTTCTGGCAAAGGGTTAAATGTGATGGTAATGTAGTGACGCTGGTGACTGGGCAGTGAAAAGGTTAACCGAGGGGCAAACAGGTTAAAATGTGCCTATGTGTTTTAGGTGTCAGTGTGCTGCTTTGACTCATCATTGGCCTGGATCTGGTGAGCGATTGGTGCTGTACTGAATCACAGCACTGCCAGGCTGCAGTTGTGCGCATGCACCTGCCCGTGGCTTGGGAACATGACAGAAGTGCACATCATGTAAATATACCGTATATACTCGAGTATAAGCCGACCCGAATATAAGCCGAGGTACCTAATTTTACCACAAAAAACTGGGAAAAACTATTGACTAGAGTATAAGCCCCATCATTAGTATCAGTGGGAGGAATAGTGCCCTATCATTGGTGTCAGTGGGAGGAATAGTGCCCCATCATTGGTATCAGTGGGAGGAAAAGTGCCCCATCATTGGTATCAGTGGGAGGAATAGTGCCCCATCATTGGTGTCAGTGGGAGGAATAGTGCCCCATCATTGGTATCAGTGGGAGGAATAGTGCCCCATCATTGGTATCAGTGGGAGGAATAGTGCCCCATCATTGGTATCAGTGGGAGGAATAGTGCCCCATCATTGGTATCAGTGGGAGGAATAGTGCCCCATCATTGGTATCAGTGGGAGGAATAGTGCCCCATCATTGGTATCAGTGGGAGGAATAGTGCCCCATCATTGGTGTCAGTGGGAGGAATAGTGCCCCATCATTGGTATCAGTGGGAGGAATAGTGCCCCATCATTGGTGTCAGTGGGAGGAATAGTGCCCCATCATTGGTGTCAGTGGGAGGAATAGTGCCCCATCATTGGTATCACTGGGAGGAATAGTGCCCCATCGTTGGTGTCAGTGGGAGGAATAATGCCCCATCATTAGTATCAGTGGGAGGAATAGTGCCCCATCATTGGTGTCAGTGGGAGGAATAGTGCCCCATCGTTGGTGTCAGTGGGAGGAATAATGCCCCATCAGTATCAGTGACACCAATGATGCGGCACTATTCCTCCCACTGACACCAATGACACTTGCTGACCCCTGTTGCAGTATGGTGCTGCTGCAGCCAGCATATGTGGTTGCAGCAGCACCTCTGCACTGCACACTTACCGGCTTTTCCCTCACTCGATTTTCGCGGGTCCGCTCGGCTCCGCCTCCTCGCCCGTGATTGGCCGCCTGTGTACCTTTCCTGAGCTACAGTTCTGGCGGCCAATCACCGGTGAGGAGGCGGAGCCGAGCGGCAGGAGTGAGGGAGTGGCCGGAGTGACGGAAGGAGCAGCGCCTCCTGGATGGATCATCGTGGGAGCCAGGTAAGAGACAGCAGCCCTCTGCCCACCCCTGTACGCGCCCCCCTTGACGGAGCCTCGCGCCCCCCCATCTGCAGATGTTGACTCGAGTATAAGCCGAGGGGGCCGTTTTTCAGCACAAAAAATGTGCTGAAAAACTCGGCTTATACTCGAGTATATACGGTATGTGATTTTGCACAGGGAGTTTGCCCTGTAGCAGTAAATTTGCTTTATAGGGTGGACTTCAAGTGGTAAAAGAATAAGTTCACTTTAAAAAAAATGCTAATATTTTTTCAGGTAAATGTGCATTTATAATTTTTTTCTTGGTAGCCTGTAAAGCATTGCACCGGCTACACTCAGGCAGTCACTGAAATCCATGAAGCTCAATGGACTAAGAGCGCTCACCAGCGCCCTTGCAGTTCATTGAGAACTACAAGCAGTCAGCCACAATGGCTGATGGTAGTTGTAGTTAATTCATTCACAAATCTCTGTTTTCAAATTGTGACAGAGGGTGCAGGGAGAAGATGCCCAGCCCACTGTCACAAGGAGGGGGCAGATTGGGGGGTGAGGTGGTGGATGTTCAACATTCTAAATACAGATAGAACATGTAACATGTTGAGAAAGGTGAACTTCTGATTTAATCTTAACTTACTCTTCACATACACTGTGTACTTCAGCATGAGCTGACCCAGCTATGTCATTTTACGTGGCCTACCACTTCATGGCTGAGCTGCTGCTGTTCCCAGTTGCTTCCACTTTGTTGACTGTGGAATATTTAGTAGCAAGGAAATATCACGGATGAAGTTATTGCACAGGTGGCAACCTATCAAGGTATAATGCTTGAATTCACTGAGCTCCTGAGAGTGACCTATTCTTTCACAAATGTTTGTAGAATCAGTCTGCATGCCTAGGTGCTTGATTTTATACACCTGTGGCCACGAAGGTGATCGGAACACCTGAATCTAATGATTTGGAGCCGTGTCCCAATACTTTCTGCAATATAGTTTATATGGGAACATTGAATCAGAATAGCATACAAGTACATATAGCATACAGTGAAAACAAAAAGCAAATATATTTGGAAGAAACCACACACGTCAGCCAACATCAATATGTGCGGAAGAATGAGCATCAAGTGGACTGAATGGTGGACCAATAAACTGAAAGTGGACCAATAAACTTAAAAACCATACAGGGAAAAAAAACATGCTTACCCACCGTGCCCCCAAACCTTAGAGAGCTTTATCCCCATAACTCTTTCACTGGGTGAATCTGGGTGAAACTCAGTAGTGATAGGAATATGCACCTAGTCCACAAAATGTAACAAATAGCACATCTAGTGAGCATGCCACACAGAAATATAGTCTGGACCTAAAAAAAGAGCAACTCTCACTGCAGATATGAAAATCAAATCCTTAAAGCAGTAGTAAACCGCATCCAAAAAAAGAAAAAGAAAAAAAAACCCCTGCAAGGTAAAGGCATAATGTGTTAGTAGATATTGCATTGCACATTATGAAGGACTTACCTTGAAACAAAGCTGTCACAGCTCCCCGGGGCTTCCATCTTCACTCGGTCTTCCTTCTGGGCTTACAAGCTCTGGCTAGCTGAATGGCCGAGCCGCAATGACATTACTCATGGGCATGTGGGAGTCCCAGGCTATGGTACAGTGCTCTGAAGGAACGGCATGGGTATGCCGTTCCTTCAGAGCGCATGTGCCAGCTATCAAAAATGGCTAATATCGGGGGGCGTGTCCAAGATGGCGACCAGAGCGGTCGCGTAATCCGGAGCTCCGGCGCCAGCAGTGTAAATCTGCTGCCATCCGTGCAGCCACGGACCGTAGTGGGGCATCGGAGGCTCCTGGCTGTGTCCCCGGGGTCTGGTGGTACGGCTCCGGGCGATATCTTCGCCCTCCGCAGCGGTCAGCGCCCGCGGCCTAGCGCGGCCGCATGATCCGCGGCTCTGGTACCTCGGCCCGCATCCACTGTCATCCGGGCGACGGTGGATCATCCCCGGGCATTGGGGGCGCCCTCTGCATCCCCTGAGTCTCAGAAAGGGGCACTGCTGCAAAGTACCGCTGCCCGAAGCGGCGGAGTTCTGCGGCCTACTCCACCTGATAAAGGCCTCCTCTCATCTGGACCACTGTGAGTACAAGGGGCTGGGAGGCTGACGGCTGCTGGTCACTGGATCCCCCCTCCAGTGATCTGGGGAATGGGGTTCCCATCTGTTACCCCCAAAGTCACCTTCGTCTGTGACCACAGCCCCTGTTGGGCCCAGAGGCCTTTATACTGCTTTTCTGCTGTGCCGGGACCCCTTGGAACGGCCTTGAAAGTCCCTGGGACTGTCATAGAGGGTCCCTGATTCTGCAAGGCACGTGCCCTAGAGAGTGAGTCAGAACTATCACCTTGCTCCTGGGAGTTGGAGATGGTATCTACCTCGGCCTATGTCCCTGCTGCGCCCTTATGGTTCGTCACATATTTTTACAATATCCAATTTCTGCGGATAACCCTGACAGCTTCAATGTAACTATACTCCTAAACCTGTTTCGGGCGTTATGGGTCCCCTGGGGTTATTACCTCTTTAGGCTATCCAATCTCCAGTTGATCACCCCCAGGAGACTCCCTGTATGCCGTCCACTAAGAAAAAGAAGGGACAAGCTCAAAAGTCCCTCACGACATACCTACTTAAGACACACGAGATCTGCGGCATGGCTTCAGGTGACGCAGAACGAGTGTCCCCATCCGAACCCATGCAGGATATCGCAGCCCCTTCATTGGATCTGGTCAGTGATTATACACAGCAACTCACAAAGGGTGACCTGGAGTCTGGCTTGGAAACCATGTACACCAAACTGGCTGCCAAATTCCAATCAGAATTACACAAAAGCACTAGTGTTTTCTCTCAGGAAATAGCCGCATTGGGCTCTAGAACCGATCGCTTGGAAACTAAACATGATGAACTTAGCCTAGCCTATGGGGACCTTTCCAGAGAACACGATCATCTACATACGGCCTTTTTACAACTGCAGGCACAGGTTGAAGACCTTGATAATCGTAACCGCAGAAATAATCTGCGAGTCAGGGGAATTCCGGAATCTGTATCTGATCTCTCACAAACCGTTACCAAGCTATTCAAATCACTCCTTCCGGATCGCAGCCCCGGGTCCTTCGCCTGTGACCGCATCCATAGAGCCCTGCGCCCTAAACCCCCTAGTGATAAACCGCCTAGGGACATTGTTCTGTGTCTAAAGGATTTCCTGACCAAAGAAGACATACTCAGAGTGGCCCGCAATACCCCAACGATCTCCTTCGAAGGCTCGGTTTTACAAATCTTTCCAGACGTTTCTCCGGCTACGTTGGAGAAACGCAGAAAAATGAAGGAGGTTACAACGGCTCTCTTTTCAGCTCGTATCCGTTATAAATGGGGCTTCCCTTTTAAGTTGATAGTTCCACATAATGGGAGCACATATATTGCTACATCCCTTCCTGAAGGCAGAGAAATCCTGGCCAAGTTGGGCCTGGCGAGTGCCCCATCACTTCAGCGTCCACCCTCCACACCTCGTGTTTCTCCCATCTGGCACACTCCATCTCCACGGAGGGATAGGAGGAGAGCCCGTCAAGAGCTGGGCTGATGGGACCATGCCTTCCTGCCTCTTGTTCATTATATTGATGTTCCTGGTCTGTAGTTTCCCTTGATCGGGATAGGAAGCAACCGACAGAGAATTTTGTTCTTTAGCGTCCCCTACAGCTTGGGGATAGTATGTTTTTGTGGACGCTGCTGTAATGTTCCTGTATTTCTGTGGACTATGTATGCTCTCTCGTTGATAACTGGATGTGTTTAGGTTTAACAAGGGTCTTCGGGCCCTCTAAATGTCGCCCATTGATTCATGGTCTTAGGACTCTTGAGCACGTTACCCCATCCTGCCTCCTAACATGGCCGGAGGGGTCACCGCCCGATTGTGGGGTGGCAGCTCCGTTTTCCATGTTTTATGGAGACAGGATATGGGCCCGATTGGCCCTTTGATGTTAGAATTTTTTGTTTTTTCAGGTATGGCTAATTGCCTGCTTGATCCATGTCTCTCAGTTACAATGAGAAATCATTGTAGAAACTATCACTGCTTCTCTTTTATTGTTTTTTGTCTTTTCTTTATTCAAAACTTTAGTGCATGATGTTGGCGTGTCGCCGGTGTGTGGATATCACGACCCCCGTTTTGGGGTCTGGATGTCCCCTAGACTGGTAATGCTGCCTGTAGGTCAGTTTGTTATGGACTTGCAGGTCCTTATATCTAGCCAAATAATTCGAGGAGATGTCTTTTCAGTGTGTATTTTTTTTACTGATAGCAATAATTTTTGTATATCATGGTGATCCAATGTATCTCGCATAATGTCCAGGGTTTCAATTCGCAAAACAAGCGCAAAACGGCCGTTCTCAAATATAGACGACTAGGGGCTAAAATTATCTTATTACAGGAAACACATTTTGCAGCCGCAAAACACCCAACATATTTGCATAAATCCTATAGACAAGGGTATTATACTTTACACTCCTCCAGGAGTAGAGGGGTGGCCATTTTTCTGCATAATTCAATCCCCTTTGAGGTTCAACATGTGTACCGTGATCCAGACAGTAGGTTTATTATCCTTAAGGGCACCCTTTCAGGCCGAGAACTTACAATAGCAAATGTTTATGCACCGAATTCGGCACAAGCTACTTTTTTCTCAAAATTTTTTGACGTTCTGGATAGATTTTTGTCACCCCATCTGTTGGTGGGTGGTGATTTCAACCTGGTAGCAAATCCACTTTTGGACCGTAGCTCACCCTCACATTCTTCCCAGGCTTTCCCAAGATCCCTTACTAAAAAACTAGATGCCCTCCAGTTGGTAGACGCCTGGAGGGCGCACAATGTGGGAGCTAGGGACTACTCATTTTATTCTCACCCACATGACTCTTATGCCAGATTAGACTATATTTATTGCACCCCTATTTTATTAGCTAATTCTAGAACAGCTAGCATCCACTTGAGTCCTTGGTCGGATCACAATATCATAGCCTTGTCTATCACGTGTATGGGACTGGCACCTACTCCCTTCTCCTGGAGACTCAATGATTCTATGCTTACTGACGCTGACTCCCGCCATGAGGTGGCTGCATCTATTCTGGAATATTTCCAATCTAACTCGACTCCTGATATATCTCCAGCCACAATATGGGTAGCCCATAAGGCGGTCCTACGTGGCCGCCTTATCTCTATGGCTTCATCCAGAAATAGAAAACGATGGCAGCAAATTCTGCTTCTTACCCGAGAGTTGGAAGCACATTATAGAAGACATATTGCTAACCCATCTCTTCTTAACAAACAGTTATTATCTCAAAAACGCTTAGAATTGAATACTCTGCTATCACAAAAAACTGAAAAAGCACTCCGCTGGTCGAAGGCCTCGTTTTTGTTACATAGTAACTCGGCCTCCACTATGTTTGCAAGGAAATTGAATCACTCCCTGCGCCCTCCACATATTTATAAATTACGCACTAGCTCGGGCGCTATTTCATCTTTGCCTCAGGAGGTCCTGGGCATTTTTGAAAGCTTTTATTCTAACCTATTAGCTCCTCCACGATCGGACCCTGTTTCACCAGCCGACTCGTGGTTGGATTCTATACCCCTCCCTGCTCTTACACCCTCCCAAGTTGCTTCTCTTAATGCCCCTTGTACCCTGGAGGAAATAACTCATGCAGTTGGCGCCCTAAAAAGTTCTACTGCACCAGGTCCGGACGGATTCACTGCTAGTTATTACAAACATTTTGCCTCTACGCTGGCTCCCTATCTGATAACTTTATTTAATGATGTTTTGCAGGGAGGTAAGTTTCCTGAGGAGATGCTGTTGGCTAATATGTCTTTAATACCTAAACCGCAGAAAGACCATAGCTTACCACAAAACTATAGACCTATCTCAGTAATGAATAATGATCTGAAAATATTTAGCCGAATATTGGCAGACAGGTTGGCCCCTATCATCTCCTCTTTAGTCTCTCCGGACCAATCGGGCTTTATTCCTGACAGATTTATCACTGATAATATTCGCCTCATGCTCAATGTTATTCAAGATGCCAATTTACACTCTAAAGAGGTCTTGCTGATCAGTCTAGATATAAACAAGGCCTTTGACAGTGTTCTCTGGCCCTATTTATTTTCATTGCTACGTAAAATGGGCTTTAATGACGAGTTTTTAGCTGGTATACATGCCCTATATGACTCTCCAAAGACGAGAATTAGGCTCCCTGGTTGCAATTCGGACTTTTTTTACATTGGGTAGAGGTACCCGTCAGGGCTGTCCTCTTTCACCCCTTTTATTCGCGCTGGTGTTGGAACCTTTGGCAATAGCGATCAGATCACATTCGGATATTTCAGGCTACCCATTGTTAGTCTCACATTTTAAAATAAGCATGTATGCTGATGATGTTATGCTTTTTCTTACTAACCCATTGACTTCACTGCCTAATTTATGTGCCATACTGAATGATTTTGCTATAATATCAGGTCTAACTGTTAATTTTACCAAATCGGTGGTTATGCCGGTTAATATTCTTGATTCCCTAAGTGCATCTCTCCGCAGTTCTTTTCCGTTCCGCTGGTCCACAGACCGGATATCCTATTTGGGTATTAATCTCACTCCCAGGTACTTAGATATGTTTGCTGCTAATTATCCACCATGTATATCACGTCTCTCTACTCTACTGAAGATTTGGCATGGTTATCCAATTTCCTTTTTGGGTAGAGTCATGGCTGTTAAAATGAATATTTTGCCTAAACTTCTTTATCTTTTTAGAGCACTTCTAATCCCGGTCTCAAAAACATTTTTGAACCATTTTCAGCGGGCCATTAATAATTTTATCTGGGGTAATAAGCGCCCACGTTTTGCCTCAGCTATTTTGTACCGTTCACAACGGACTGGAGGCCTCGGTCTCCCCAATTTTTGGCTGTATTACCTTTCGGCTCGTTTTGCGCAGCTATCTCAATGGGCAACAATTAACTCTCAGATCCCATGGGTCAAGTTTGAATCTCAGTCTAAACGCCCATTCTATTTACCGGGTATTTTGTGGTCCAGAGTCCCTCCACGATCGTTTACTTCTTATAACTCCATAGTGACTCATTCCATGACTTTGGTCCACATACAAATTTAAGTTGAATTTGGTCTCTCCTGTTCCCCCCGGTGCTTCATTTTTTGGTGACCCTACTTTTGCACCAGCTTTTTCTTCTCCTCAACTGTTTCGTTGGTGGTATGATCAATCTCTTATCAGATTATCTGATTTTCAAAGGGGAGGATCCTATATTACCTTTGATATGCTGCGCACGCTTTTTGATGTTCCCCTTCGTGAATACCTTCGTTACCGACAGATTAGACACTTTTTTAATCACATTTTGGCCTTATACCATCTTCTCCGGTTTCTTTTTTTGAACGTACCAGCCGTGACTGCCCTAGGGGAAGGGGCCTTATTTCTAACTTTTATCACAAATCTTTGCTTTGTCTTTTTCATACGCCTCCTTTATACCGACAACGGTGGGAGGAGGATAGTGGCACCACTTTTTCAGATGTGGATTGGGATTCTATGGTGGATAATATATGTAAAAGTTCTCGATCTCTTTCTGTTCGTGAGACAGCTCTTAAAGTTTTAACTAGATGGTATTATACCCCATCGAGACTACATAGATTGTTTCCACAAACGTCCCCTCTATGTTTTCGGGGCTGTGGCCTTACAGGCACTTTGGTGCATATATTTTGGGACTGCCCGTCCATTTCATTGATTTGGTACAGGATATCCGAGGTGGCTACCTCATTGGCGGGTACCCCAGTACACTTTTCTATACAGACCTGTCTATTGGGGGCTCAAATCCCAGGGGTCCCAGATGCCATTATGAGATTGATACATACTATGTGTATTGCCACTTTATGGTCTATTGCCTTACATTGGAGGTCCAATGCTGTGCCTTTGGCCTCCATTTTACACAGAGTTGATGCAGTAATGCTCATGGAACGCATTCATTATACTCTGCTGGATAAGATGCACTTATTTGATAAAAAATGGGAATCATGGAGGGATTATAGACATTTATTGCATGATTAACAATGTTTCCAGTGAACAGTTACTGTCAAATATAGTTGACGGATGTCTCATTCAACCTATCTCATCACTAACGTATCTCATGTACTTGCAATCTACTTTTTTTCTGTTTCTTCTCTTTCTTACTACAATAGACTTTTCTGAATTGTACTTTTCATAAGTGCCTTGTTTTCTCTATCCATATAATCTGAAAATGTGTTGTTATTTTATTGTCTATCTTTTTTCAATAAAATCGTTTGTAAACAAAAATGGCTAATATCTCCTAAACAGTTCATGTTTAGGAGATATTCATTTTACCTACAGGACATCGGGCAGGACATCAGGACAAGAGTGGGGCTGATTATTGCTCTAAGTCTCCTCCAAATAGTACAGCCTGTCCTTCAGTTGACAATGTAAGACCATGTTGACTTATACATCTTCTGTTTGTTTTGAGCTGATAGGATCAGATCCTCCATTCATATCCAGTTTTATCAATACTGGAGCGGACAAAATCTGGAGCAGCCGAGCATTGCAACCAATCAGCTTATATCTTAAGCGTGTTCAGTTAAGCTTTGAAAATTACCTACATTTTACCAATAGGGATCATTCACGGACCACTGCAGAACAGTAATGGTCAATGACCATAAAGGACTAGGTCCTCATGGGCGGATATTAAACCATATAAAGTGAAATACTACCAAAATTAGAGGCTTAGGGCTGTGTGTGACTAGCCCCCACCCCCCAGTCTATTGTACAAACCATACACAGAGAGAGATTACCAACAAGGTATATTCACAAATCAATGCAGGACAGAAGAGTCGATGGTTGTGAGGGACAAAGACAGTGACACCATAAGCCACTGTAATGACAGTATTCAATGAGACAATACCTGTAAGGATCACTCACAACCATCACAGAGCAGGAGGAAATAATGACCATCCATGACAATGCCATCGCAGGCTGCTGTACAACAGCACATACAGACATAGTACCTACCAAAGTTACTCACAGACCTCTACGTGGCAGTAGGGGCTGATGGTAGTGCTTGACTAGGGAACCACAGGCTTCTTCATATATTAGCTAAGGTGAGAAATTATCTTAAAGGCATTCACTCAGACAACTGTTAAGCAGGAAGGGGGAAGGGCCATTGTAAAACTGTGCATAGTGGGACATCAACCACTGCAGAGCAAGCAAAGTTAATAGCAGTCCCTGACCAGGTCACTGTAGTCCCTGATTAGGTAGCTGCAGAATAACCCAGAAGTAAAGAGTTTGTGCCCTTTAATGTACACCAAGTTATAGAATATACAGTTAAGTCAAAATTCCTCTTATCTTAATCGTACTGCCAGGGCACAGGCTGAGTATTCATAGATCCTGGGATATCCTCAAGCAATGAATGAGACCAGCGGGCAACAACTAGACAACCGGAACTTTCCGAACAGGCCCAAAAACAAGTTCAGAGTGGCGCTAAAAGAACATGGAGACTGATTACTTGCATTCACAGAAGACTGGACATTCACCTGGTAGAACTTTGAATATGTATGAATAGAGGACCTGGTGGTGGCCTTACAAAGCTAGGCAACAAAGGTCTGGTGTCAGAATACCCAGGAAACTCCCACCAACTGTTAGGTCCTGGACTTGAACCCGGGACCTCTACTGCATCTGGCAATGTCTCTTTTTGCTGACCCACCTGGAATGCTGGACAGCTACCTGGAAAATTCCTTGGATGATCCTGCCCTGACCTTGTTTGTTGTGAACCTTGGACTTTTTGGTCCTCCCGTGAACTTCCTGATTTAAGCCATGTCTCTGCTCTTCCTGTTTGCCAGATTATTGTGCTCTCTCCAGCTAAGATCTTGCTCTGGTCTCCCCTGCTGCCGTCAATATCTTCACTACCATTTGTTACCAAACTTTGGCCTGTTTCTTTACTACGCTTCTGCTTAACCCCAACCTGCAACCATTCATTACCAATCTTTGGCTCATTTACTGTATGTTTCTATTTGATCCCTACCTGCATATCTGCTACTGGACTCCGGCTTGATTACTTCCTGGTGAGATGATCCTGAGGACCATGACTCGAAACTAACACACAGCAAAACCCATCTTTGCTATCAGGAGCTCTGATGAATAGCTGCTGCTGTGGCTCCTCTCATGGCGCAAATCATTGAGTTGCAAGCGTTTGGCGATAACTACTACCAGGAAAAGTTTTCTGAATTGCAAGTTGAAGTTAAAGGGCTACAAGAGGACATCTTTGATCTGCATAGAAAACTGCAGGATATACGCTTCGGAGATTCTGCTGCAGTAGATACATATATGCTGCTACCACTCAAGTTTAATGGAGACCGGCGCCATTACAGAGGCTCCCTTAATCAATACCATATACTTTCAAATGCAACCTGTTACAATATACTACACCTGTCAGAATTAAATGCAAGTATAATTTATATAGACAATTTGCCCTGCTTTCATCTATGCACTATTACTACTCTGCTCAAAAAAATTTAAGGAACACTTTTTAATCAGAGTATAGCATCAAGTCAATTCAACTCCTGGGATATTGATCTGGTCAGTTAAGTAACAGAGAAGGTTGCTAATCAGTTTCATTTGCTTTAGTGCTAGTGAAATTAACAGGTGCACTAGATGGACAACAATGAGACGACTCCCAAAACAGGAATGGTTTTACAGGTGGAGGCCACTGACATTTTTTCCCTACTCATCTTTTTCTGTTTATCACTAGTTTAGCATTTGGCTAGGGTCAGTGTCACTACTGGTAGCATGAGGTGACCCTACAGAGGTTGCACAGGCAGTCAAACTCATCCAGGATGGCACATCAATATGTGCCATTGTCAGAAGGTTTGCTGTGTCTCCTAGCACACTCTCAAGAGCATGAAGGAGATTCAAGCAGACAGGCAGTTACTCTAGGAAAGCTGGACAGGGCATAGAAGGTCTTTAACCCATCAGCAGGACCGGTATTTGCTCCTTTGTGCAAGAAGGAACAGGATGAGCACTGCCAGAGCCCTAGTCTTTACCTAGTCATTACCCAGTCCATATCAGCATGATACTTTTCCCCATTGAGATCTGATGTTTTTAAAGTGTTCCTTTAATTTTTTTTTGAGCAGTGTGTGTGTGTGTATATATATATATATATATATATATATATATATATATATATATACACATATATACACACACACATATACACACACTATATATTCTTGATTTGAATGACATACATAGGCAAGGTTCATTTACACATTAAAGGGGAGGCCATCAAGACTGACAGAAATGGAAGGCTATTCCTATGCTAATTCTAAAAATGTTAAATTTTAACATGTGGCCATTGTTTACTGTCCTTAGTAATAAGGGTTGAAAAAAGTACAGATGACCTTAACTGGTCTTTTCTTCCTAACAACGAAAACAAAAGTGTTTGGTCAACCATTCAGAAACTGCTCCAGGGTCATTAATTGTTTTTTCATTGGTGAGGGTTTTTAGCTTAGTCATAGAGGGGTCATAATCTAGAGATGATCATCTTTATGAAAGCACAGTTCTAGAATATAACACACATTATTCCATGCATGGAAGCTACCTAAGTGCATATTATAGATTGGATATACATGCTGGATGGTGTAGTGTTTCTATGCTTGCCATGATCAAAAGGAACTAAGTTTTTTCTGAATGGGAATCTGAAGGCTGCGGTTTGTTATAATATTTACAAATATTCTGCTGGATTTGCTTGTTGCTTGTGGACTGTACTGAAATCCAATAAATGTATCTGTGTGAGAAAGAACAGTTGAACTCGTTGCTGCAGAGTTTCATTTTACAATATCAATTATACAACATATTGGATAATAATGATCACTCACCATCCCTTATATATGACAACAGGAAAAAGGTGCTGTTTATTATCAACCTTCTGATGGACGAAGCCTTAGCCTAGTCATCCCCTTATGTAGAACATGAAAAGTGTGACTTTTCGGTGCGGTCATTTCCGATTCTTTTGTGGCTGCTATTTTTTTACTCCCTCTAACAACTTTTTTTTATTGTTCAGTAGTCAATGAAGACCTATTTCATGATATATCTGGAAAATGTAAATTATTTACTAACAGCATGTAAAAGCTTTCTGTCTTAGCTTGTCTTGCTAAGTTTTGTTTTATATTCGTACTTTTGTACTGCAATAAATGTTTTGTCAATTTCTCTAATTAGAAGCCGCAGTTTGTCCTCATATGGACCCCCTTAACCTATGGGTTCTTTACCCTTGGTTTTTGTTCTTTGGTTCATTAGTATTGATTGGGTCCCAAGGACACCACATATATATATCTATGTGAGTTGGCCTTAGACATTGGGGTTATTATTAGATTATATATGGTTTGCATTTTTATATCCCCTTTTTTCTTTTTTGACTTAATTTTTTCAACAAAGTCCGATACTGCGTGATTCCCGGTTCATTTTATTCTATCAAAGGCATGACAAGTTTTCAGTGACTTTGTTGTGGTAAAAGTCAGAAGATAAATCACTTTGCAAAGGTCCTAATGCTCAGGTGAATTCCCATTCAGCCTGAACTTTTTGTTTCTCTACTTTTAAATAGATTAAAGGGTTACTAAATCCAGGACCCTGCATTCACTATATCTGGTCTCCCACAGTACACAGAACATGGAAGTGCAATTATTTTAGTAAATATAAAACCTGCTAAATACCTTTTCACATCAGCAGATAGAGCAGTCTTGTGACTTCTATCAGTATCCAGCAGAGCACTGGTTAACACTTATTTGAAGGAATTTTCATTTTATTCTAAGTGAATGCAGAACCCCTGACCTCTGTTTGGACAGTGCTGGTTGGCTGATACATGCACTCTCCCATGAAAGAAAAAAAAAAAAAAACCTCTCTAGCAATACACACCAAACTGAGCATTTTCAGAGTGACTCCACACCATACATCTTATCAGGAGATAAAAGGGGGGCACTGGAAGAAGGGGATGATCAGAAGTCAGTATCAAACCGTGTTTTTACACAATGCAGAGGATTAACCCCTTAGGTTCCACAGTGAGTATAACGAACATGCTTTACTACATATGCAGACTGTCAGAAAAGGCTTGTCCACAAAATTCTGGAGGCCACTATGTGAGACCTTGAAAAGCTTTTTCCTCGGCTCATCACCCACAGACCAACAGGCAGACAGAACGGACTAACCAAACTCTGGAGCAGTACGTTCAGTGTTTCACTTCATTTGCCCAAGATGAATGGGTATCGCTCCGGCCTCTGGCAGAATTTGCATACAATAATTCCAGTCATTCAGGAGGTCGAGGCCTCCTGAACCTTTAATTATTAATGGAGAGGAGGAGTTTGAGGTTCAGGCTGTCTTGGACTGTAGAAGAAGGGGACAGATACAGTACCTGATTAAATGGAAAGGCTATGGGCCAGAGGAAAATTCTTGGGAACTTGTACATAACGTGCATGCTATGGACTTAATTTGTGCATTTTTTTCTCAGTCACCCACGGAATAGTCAGTTGGGCATCCAGAGGCTGCAATGTTAAAAAAGGCCTGCCCATAGTACAGATGAAGACTCGCGGCGCACAAATATGCGCATGTGCAGAACAATGACGGGCTGGGCAGATGTGCATGTACTTGGGCATAGGTGCGCATGCGCACTCGCGCATCCAGGCGCATGCCTGTCACTAATGCTGGCGCCAAAGAACTATTTAACCCCTTGATGCCAAGAACACGCAAATATGCTGCCTCTCGGCGTCTGGGCCTCGACGCCGAGCGGCCGCATATTTGCGTGCTATTAGAAAATACATATGTGCTGAGAGCGCACTCCCAGCACGTATGTCTGTGATTCACGAAAAGGTCCCGATCTCCCCTTGCGATCGGGACCTTCTGATCATGTGACCGCTGTGATGGCGAATCACGGCGGTCACATGACCCTAAAACCCCGCCCGCCTCCCGGCTTCTGGAACTCTTAAAGGGCCTGTAATGTCTCCTTGGTCTTTAGCCCCTCCATGTGTATCCTTTTTTTTAGTATTTAAATATTTATTAGTAATTTGCACAGAAATAACAATAGAGAAAAAAAAAATAACAAAAAGACATTTTCATCTCTATCATCATAAATATACGATTATTTCTTATAGTTTCAATAACCCCCCTCTTAAAACCTTGACCCCTCCCCCACTCTGCATTTCCTGGTCTTGTATCCAAAGCAAGCATATCCTACACGATTATTCTCTATGACGTTCTACTTTTCACTTTCTCCTACTTGTTACAAAATTTTCCCATTTTTCCCATCTCGCGAGATATATCTCCAGTTTATCTTCCTGTATATAATATATCCTCTCCATCTCCCTAGTCCAGTTTACTCTCTCTATCCATTCCTGCTCTTTCGGTATTTCTTTTTTCTTCCAATATTTGGGGATCAGGCTTTTTGCTGCGTTCAAATAGTACCCTAAACCTAATTTCTTATATTTACTAATTGATATTTCTGAATTATGTAACAGGCATATCCCAGGGTCTAACCCGATGTTCATTTCAATGATGTTCTCTATTAAATATATTATTTTTTTCCAGAATATTTGAATCTTTGGACATTCCCACCAAATATGATAAACTGTCCCCACTTCCCCACACTCTCCCCAACACCACTGTGATTTCTCCGCACTTATCTTACCCTCCACACTCGGAACGATGTGCCATCTTGTCAAACATTTATAATTTAATTCCACATCCCTCAAACTTACATTTCCGTGAACTAAACTATTTATTTTCTTCTGTTTTCCTTCATCTAGTACCACCCCCATGTCTCTTTCCCAATTCACAATGTGCAATGGTTTAATAATTGTGCCTAAATCTGTGAGAATTCCATATACTTTGGCTATTCCATGTTTCCCATCACCCCGTGTATCCAACAACCTTTCAAACAAATTCCAATCCTCTTTCATTCTCAGGGGTTTTTTAAGATTTCCCCAAAAACGTTTTAATTGATAGTATCGCCACTCATCCAGCCTAGTAAAAATATTTCCCTTTTCCTTTTCCAGCTCTTTAAAGGTCTTCAATTTCCCATCCCCCATTATATCTCTGAGTTGGACATCCTCCTTTATAAACCATCTACCTGTTATCTCTTCTCTACCTGGTGGAAAAAATTCTGTATTTCTTAGTGGCATAAGTATAGAATTAAATTCCCATCTCATATATTTGTGCATTTTATCCCATTCCCTTAATACATTTACAGTGTACAAACTTAAATCCTCCTTCAATCCTCTATATTGTGTCGGTAGCCATATTATGCTATTCAATTTAGTTCCACTAAGTGTATTCTCAATTTTTACCCAACTTTTCCCCTCTACATTGAACGTCCAATCAAAGATTCTACCTAATATTACTGCTTTATAATATCTCTTTATATCTGGAACTCCCAGACCACCCTTCTCTTTATCTCTACTTAATGGGACACCCTCGGTTTTTTCTTCCTCCAGATATATCCCGTTATCATTTCTTTTATCACTTTAAAAAAAGCTTCCGGGAGTTTAATTGGTATCATTTGGAATCTGTATAAAATTTTTGGTACAATTATCATTTTTACCAAATTTATACGTCCTAACCACGATGGGGTTCCTCTCTCTAACGCTTTTAATTCCCCTTTTACTTCATTCAATAGTGAAATATAGTTTAGCTTATACAAGTTTTTATACGACGCGCTGAGCCTTACTCCCAAGTACTTTATATCTCTTTCTTTCCAAATAAAGGGAAATTCTTCTTGTATTTTTTCTTGTTCACTTTTTGGGATATTTATGTTTAAGATCTCAGTTTTTGTTGGATTGATTTTTAAATTTGATAATTCTCCATATTCCTTCAACAATTTCATTAGATTTGGGAGTGTTATCCTGGGATTCCCCACATAAAACAGCAGATCATCAGCAAAAGCTGCCACTTTATGTTCTACACTTCCTATCTGAATTCCCCTTATATCTCCATTTTTCCTTATTGTTGATAAAAGAGGCTCTAATGACAAAACATATAATAAGGGGGACAAAGGGCAGCCCTGCCTTGTTCCATTTGACATCCCAATGGGCTCTGTTTTTTCCCCATTTACTATTACCACTGCAGAGGGTTTACTATACAATTTTCCAATCCATTCCCTCATTCTACCTCCAATTCCTAGGTCTTCTAAGGTGTCCATCATGAAGCCCCAGTCTACTCTATCAAAGGCCTTTTCTGCGTCAATTGAAAGGGCCACCGCTGGTACCTCCCCATTTTTACTTCTCTGTATCAGCATCAGGGATCTCAGCCCATTGTCCCTGCCCTTTCTTCCTGGGACAAAGCCCACCTGATCTCCATGTATCCATTTAGGCATAAACTCCTTCAACCTATTCGCTAGGACCTCTGCATATATCTTGGTGTCTAAATTCAACAGTGAAATGGGCCTATAACTTGAACATTGCGAGACGTCTTTCCCTTCTTTATGTAACAGTACCACATGAGCCTGCAAAGATTCTCCCCTCATGTCTATCTCTCCTCCCAGGGCATTCATATATTTTTCCAATTTGGGGTTTAATATTTCACTAAATTTTTTATAGTACCCTGCTGTATAACCATCTGGTCCTGGACTCTTCTCCATCTCCATACTTTTTACTACTATCTTTATCTCTTCTTGTGTAATCTCTGCTTCAAGGGAGTTTAGTTGGTCCTCTTTTATTTTTGGTAATCGCGCATTTTTTAGATAAATCTTCCTTTTTTCCCTTTTTTCCTTATCCATATTATTTACTTCATCGTATGGAGTGATATTATAAAACTTCCTGTAGTAGTCCACGAACGTCTTTGCAATTTCTTTATTTGAGTGGACCATTTCTCCCTTAGGGCTTTTTATTTTATCTATATAATTCCTATTTTTTTTTTTTCCTTAAGGTTCTTATTAAATATTTTCCTGGCCTATCTCCCCATTTATAGTTTTCACTTAACACTTTGTTATACACTCTCCTTCTCTCCTCTTCCATCAGAGTTTCCAGTTCCTCTTTCTTTTTTATTATCTTCTGCTCAATTTCTTTTAGCATTCTATTTTTGTATAGTTGTTCTAACTCCGATATATCCTTTAAGAACCCACTAATTTTTTCTCTTCTTTCTCTTTTTTTTCTTGCCCCAATTGCAATCAAAATTCCTCTTATATATGACTTGTGAGCCTCCCATACTGTTGCCTTAGACACATCCTCTGTCTCATTCTCTTTAAAGAATCTCTCAATTTCCTTCCCAATCCTCTGTGCATTATCCTTGTCCATGAGAAGTCCTTGGTGGATCAAATAATAAAGGATATGGGGTAGTCCCGCAAATACAAATGAGTATAAATAGTTGAGGTGACTTTGATATCCGTGTAGAGGTGGTAATGAAATGCGCACTGACCGGACACGCATATTAAATGCGCCTTGTGTATAATTATCCTGCTGCCAGGTGATGGGTGGTCTTCCCTCTATCAGATCCTAGGTA
Source organism: Staurois parvus (assembly GCF_062004578.1). Lineage (NCBI taxonomy): Eukaryota > Metazoa > Chordata > Amphibia > Anura > Ranidae > Staurois > Staurois parvus. The sequence continues at coordinate 143,827 of NW_028318721.1, read as the reverse complement.
AGTTGTCCTTCTCCTCAAAAGGTCCCCCTATATGGTCCTAGTGGATGTTGTCACTCCGAATGGCCTGGGTGGTAAGTAGTAATCCGTTCTTGAAGTAGGTCTGTGGGCTAGAACACTCCCCCAGGGGGCGACAAGAACACTCCCATAGTGTAGTATGTTAAACCAAATTCTTTTATTAAGGTGCATCAGGTAAAAATAGCTATACAATGTTGCAGACAGTAGTCTGTAAAGGGACTGACCAGCTGGTAATTAAAGATGGCCGCCGGAGCTCCACGTTGCTCCGGCGGCGTGACGTCACGGCGTGGTGTGGCTCCTCCTGATGCGTATCGTGCTCAGGCACGTCTTCAGAGGGGGGTCGCCAATCACGCCGTGTCGTCCGCCGTTCGTATTTATAGATGATTTCGCACATGCGCAGTGGACCGCGGCCATTTTGGAATAGCGCAGAGCGAACTGCGCATGCGCGGGAGTTACGGGCGCCATTTTGCCTTGGTCTCACCATGTGAAGAAGCAGACTGAATGTCTGTATGTTCACCAATAGGGATGAGTTATTAGGTAAACTTCAGCGTCCTCTCCCATTAATCAAAGGACACTTCTCCTTTTGAGGAGAAGGACAACTTACCTAGGATCCGATAGAGGGAAGACCACCCATCACCTGGCAGCAGGATAATTATACACAAGGCGCATTTAATATGCGTGTCCGGTGAGTGCGCATTTCATTACCACCTCTACACGGATATCAAAGTCACCTCAACTATTTATACTCATTTGTATTTGCGGGACTACCCCATATCCTTTATTACTTGATCCACCAAAGACTTCTGCATACATATTGTTTACAAGCGCTGCACCTTTCACATATTTAACACACCTGTAGTTTGACCCAGAAAGGGGCATGGTCAGATTGAGCCCTGGGTTCATACGCAGCATCAAACACATATGGCAGGATAATCGCGTTCCCAAGACCCTTATCTATGTGTGAAAGCCCATCATGAGCAGCAGAAAAACATGAATAACATGTTGCTATTGGATACTTCATTCGCCACACATCCAGTGAGGCTCAGTTCCACCAATAAATTAGCAAATGGGGTAGGGTGAGAGGATAATTGTCTGCCCCTACCACCCAAAGGCAATCTATCCAAGCTAGGGAGTAAGCAATTGTTATAATCACCCAAAGCCAATAGGGGAACATCAGGATGATTGACCATAAATTTAGCTAGTCGTTTAATGACCTCTGAAGAGTAGGGCAGAGGGATATATACCGCAGCCACTATGCAGCGAAACCCATTCAAAGTACACAGTAGGAAAATATACCTGACCTCCACATCAATCCACTCCTGCACATGAACAAATTGAATAGAGTTAGAGATGAGGATACACACCTCTTGAAAAAGTGGAGTGGAAGGAATGAGATCTCCTGGTCCCTAAAATGTGTGGTTATATGAATGCAATAGGAGAGGGGTTGGAAATGAGGGAAGAATCACTGCAAGCATATATAACTATCATACTTAAAGAAGGGAAGGACAGCTCACAGTGTGCTAGTTATAGGCCCATATCTTTACTAAATATTGACACAAAATTGTATTAGCAATGAGATTGAAGGAGCTGATGCCGGAGTGGATACATCTGGAACAGGTAGGATTCATCTCCGGGAGAGAAGGAAGAGACAATGGTTTGAGATCATTGCTCTTCTTACAGAGAGTAAAGAGAGAGAAACAGTCAACGATTTTTCTGTCGATTAACGTTGAAAAGGCGTTTGATAGGGACGACTGGGGATTCATGTTTGACACGTTAGAGGCCTTGGGTCTATGTAAAATGTTAAAGTGGATAAAAAGGGCACTATAACGGTCCGTCAGCAGCAGTTAAGGTCAACAGATCCCTTTCTCAGTTTTTCATAATGTATAATGGTACTAGACATGATGGCCACTCTCTCCTTTGTTATTTGTATTGTCTCTGAACCAATGGACTGTAGATAGTACAGGAAATGATCAGACTGCGGACATAGTACAGGAGATGACCAGAGACTGCGGACATAGTACAGGAGATGACCAGAGACTGCGGACATAGTACAGGAGATGACCAGAGACTGCGGACATAGTACAGGAGATGACCAGTGACTGCGGACATAGTACAGGAGATGACCAGAGACTGCAGACCTTTGGGGAGTGGAAGGGGGGGGAACGGGTACCTAAATTTGACAGGTACCCGCTCTCGTAGAGTTGTCCTCCCTCCCCGTCTTCTGGGACTCATGAAAGGTCCCAGAAGACTGCCGGACCATTCACAAAGCGCTGCGCTTCTCATACATGCGCAGTGGGCACCTGGCTGTGAAACCGCAAGCTGTCACAGCTGGGTGCCCACACTATACATGTTGGCACCAGGGGGAGAAGACAGTGAGGACACCTCTGGACCGAGGAACAGGTAGGACTGAGGAGCAGGTTCTGTTGCACAGAAGAGCCGAGTGGACGGCCTGGTATTCTACCACTGAGGCGGCAGGAATACCGGGCCAGCCGCTCCACATGACGCACAGACATTTTCCCCCATTTTTTTTGGGGGGGGGGGGGGGGAGTGCGTCTTATGGAGCAAAAAATACAGTAGGCTACCTGGGAATAAATGTAACTCCTTCAATAAAAAGGTCTATATCTGGCAAATTATATCCCACTAATAAATGAATAAAGGACAAGCTGGGGAGATTTGCTAAGGGAGGAGCTTCATGGATAGGTCGTGTAAACCTGGTAAAGATGGTGATAGTACCAAAAATCCTGTATAAGTTTCATATGCTCCCAGTGCATCTAACAGGGTCTTTATTTGGGATAATAAGATGATGATGCTCAGGTTCATATGGGCGAATAAGGAACCGAGAATTAGTTATGAGGTATTGTGTAGGACAAAAGGGAATGGGGGTTTGGGTCTGCCTAATATTAGGAAATATTATTTAGTGGTAATATCACGAATAGTAGAGTGAACATACAATGCACAAGGGAAAGGTTGGGTAAATATGGAAGGGTTTTTGAGTAAGGCACAGTTAGGGAAGATTGTTTGGATACCAAACAAATTCTGTATATTGGATGTGAATATTAGTCCATTGAAAAAGAAAGTTTTAAGTGTTTGGGATATAATTTATAAGCAAAAGGGATAGAAATATAGTTATATTTCTATCCCTTTTGCTTATAAATTATATCCCAAACACTTAAAACTTTCTTTTTCAATGGACTAATATTCACATCCAATATACAGAATTTGTTTGGTATCCAAACAATCTCCCTCAATACTCCCTCCAAGGGAGTATTGACTCCCTTGGAGGGAACAGAGTATTTTCCCCCCGGGAAAAACAATTATCTCCGGGAAATGGATTAAAGATAAAAATGCATGTTTGAAGGATATATTAAATAAAAGGGAAATTGCATACTTTTCAAGATTTAAAGAAGAAAAAAAAGAGTTATTTTTCACATTAGATGAGTGGCGGTATTTTCAATTAGGCCATTTTGTTTGAAGGCTCCCAGAACCACTGAGTATGCCAGAGGATCTGCATCCATTTGAAAAATTGTTGAATGTAAATATTGTTCCAAATTAAGTACTATAAGATCTATAAGATTCTTATAGATATGGAAGGAGCTTATCCTCCTCCCATGTTCTTGGAAAAACGGGAAAAGGAACTTGGAACAAAACAATGAGAAACAAAAGAATAAAATATTTAAACTATCACAAAGTAATGAAAATGGTGGAGCCTGAACATGGCGGCACGGGAGAGTGTGGTTTAAGCACTCCTCGTAGCCTCCCCCGTTTATCCTCCCTGGGATGTCCCAATTACCGTGACTGGCTGCACTGGAGAGTGAGCGGAGAGTGAGCGGAGTGTTGTCCAGCTGGAGAGGGGCCTCGGAGACGACGTGGCGGTGAGCTCGTAGGGAGACGTCTGAGCTCCTGATCCCCTGGTGATTTCCGCGACAGCTCCGAACAAAGAGCAGGGTTGTCCAGGAGACGGGCGCAGCGGCGCAGACACGTGGGCTGCCGCGGAGGAGCTCTGAGAGTGGGGGAAACTGCCGGCATTCCGGTGTCCAAGGTAGTCGGGCGAATGATGTAAGGGGGAAACGCCGGCATTCCGCCTCCATACTACCTCAATATCCATACTATCAACTCCACACTGCCTCCATACTATCTCCAGACCCACACCAACGTCTCCACATTGCTGATATATTACCTCCATACCTATACCAGCATCTCCATATTGCCTCCATACTACCTCCATACCTATACCAGCATCTCCATATTGCCTCCATACCTATACCATCATCCTCATATTGCCTCCATATTACTTCCATACTGCTCTTATACCAATACCTCCATACCAACACCTCCATACCATCTCCAACCATAATACCACCTTTAACCCAGGAGAATACGGAAAGGAAGACAAGGTATAAAGAGACTCATAAGAATTCCTCTAAGAGAAGACAGGAGAGGACTGCATACTCCAACGTGGAGGGTGAGTGATTACTGCGGCCTCTCTGCAGGTCTCCTTATACTCTTTATACATACTCACTATATACACTGGATCTATATACTGGATTCTTTGTTTTTTTTTTTTTTATATACATGGGATTTATGCATTGGATCTCCTTGTGCTTGTAACAAGACATTATAAATAACAGCTAAGTGGAAGTAAGGAAATAGAGGTTCCCTTGGGAGGGTCTGGAAGAGCTGAAGAGGAGGAACTCTCAGTATAAAAGTTAAAAAAGCAAAATACCATGAAAGGTAAAAATATTAAAGGGAGTGGGACTAAGAATTCCCAAACTGGTACAATTAAGAAGTATACGTCACAAGGAAATGTGACCACAGAAAGATCTCGGGGAGCAAGTGAAAAGAGTGAATTGGAAATACGTTTGGATAATAGTCCTAGACTTTCCCTGGGACCGGTATATAATAGTCAACATCAAATAGAAGGTATAGAGCCGAGAGAAGTTGAAAGAGACCTGCAAATACCAAATAAAAAGGAAATGGAGGAGATGTTTAAAAATCTGGAAAAATCAATAAAGCAAGAGATGGGGTCAATACGGGAATATTTGGAGCAGTTGTTAACCAGGGTGGAGGAAACGGAGGAAAAAGTTCAAATTCATACCCAAATTCTCCCAAAATTAGAGAAATGGATAACAGACAATAGAAAGGAACAAAAAAGATTGCTTTATATGATGGAAGAACAAGAAAATAGAGAAAGGAGAAATAATCTTAGAGTAAGAGGAGTCCCAGAGCCGACCCAGGGGGAAGACTTAAAAGAATTAATTGGCAAAATCTTAAACTCCATTATGGACAAACCGGATACGGTGAAGTTTAAATTGGATAAAGTGTATAGAATTGGGAAGTACCAACAAGAAAAAGGATTAGAGAAACCAAGAGATATAATTGTTAAATTCCATAATTATGGAGATAAAGAAGAAATATGGAAAAAGATTAAAGGAAGAACAAGTATTGTATATGGAGGGGAAAATATTAAAATTTTTGCGGATTTAACAGCAGAGACTCTGAGAAGGAAAAGATCACTGAAACCCCTATTAGAAGTGTTGAAAAAATATAATGTGAAATATAGATGGGGTCGTGCAATGAGCTTAATCGGTTGGAGGGATGGAATTACAGCAATTTTAAGATTTCGGGAAGATATGGAAGATTTCTGTGATAAATTTGGACTGCAGAGACTTGAGATACCGGGTTGGGAAGTAGAGGAGAGAGAGTTATACGCTCCTGGGGAAGGAAAGTGGCAGCTGGTTAGAAGAGAAAACAGAGAGTCAATGGATAAAGGGACACCAGGGAGGAGGGGGGGAAGGTGAGTGGTCATAGGCAGAGACGAACCTCTAAGATAGGGATCAGAAGTGGATTATGATCCAAAGGCAAAGAAGGCCTGAGGGGGGGGGAGGTGAGGGGTGGGAGTGGAGGTGGAAGGGGCTATTGGGAAAGGGAGGTAGGGACATGGGTAAGGTAAAGGGTAGGAGGGTAGTAAAACTCTGCAGGATAAGAGAAGGATGGAAGAGGAAGGATAAGCCCGCAGGAAAAAAGTAAGATGGAAGAAATCCAATATATAACCTATAACGTAAAGGGGCTAAACCAGCAATGGGCAAACTACGGCCCGGCGGACCTTTTAATCCGGCCCGCGGAGCTAGGCTCCTCTCACAGTCCGCCCTGAACACCGGTGTAGCATGAAAATCTGTCTCCTATGAGGATCTGTCCCCCTCGACGTATCTGCGCATGTGCCGAAGATCGCCGATCGGCTGCTAATGCCTGAAACTGGCACATGTGCAGATACGTCGAGGGGGACAGATCCTCATAGGAGACAGATTTTCATGCTACACCGGAGCGGCGCGGGAACACGGTGAGAGGAACGCGCGGAGCAAAGGTAAGTGAATTGACACAGGGGGGACATGGGGAATGAATTACTATAGGGGGGATGAATTACTATAGGGGGGATGAATTACTATATGGGGGATGAATTACTATATGGGGGATGAATTACTATGGGGGACGAATTACTATATGGGGGACGAATTACTATGGGGGATGAATTACTATATGGGGGATGAATTACTATGGGTGATGAATTACTATATGGGTGATGAATTACTATATGGGGGATGAATTACTATATGGGGGATGAATTACTATGGGGGATGAATTACTATATGGGGGATGAATTACTATATGGGGGATGAATTACTATATGGGGGATGAATTACTATATGGGGGATGAATTACTATATGGGGGATGAATTACTATGGGGGATGAATTACTATATGGGGGATGAATTACTATATGGGGGATGAATTACTATATGGGGGATTAATTACTATGCTTACTATGGGGGAATATTACTATACTTACTATGGATGACACATACACATCATTCATCTACTCTTGATCCGGCCCCCGGGTCCAATATATGAACCCATTGCGGCCCTCAAGTCAAAAAGTTTGCCCACCCCTGGGCTAAACTGTCCAGGAAAGAGATTTAGATTATTTAAAGAACTACAACATAGAAAATCCTCAGTGGTATTTCTGCAGGAAACACACTTAGAGATAGAATCAAAGGTTAGATAGACATTTTCCAACATGGTTTTATGCGAATTCACCAATTAAAAGAGCAAAAGGAGTAGCTATAGGCTTTGCAAAAAATATAAGGTTTGAGGTGGAGGAGAGATTAACGGACTTGGAGAGAAGGTTTTTGTTTTTGAGAGGTAAATTACAGGGAACTGAGTGTACAATAGCAAACATATACAGTCCAAATAAGAGGCCGGAGATGTTTATGAGAGAAGTGTTGAAGAGACTAATGAATTTCAAAAGGGGGTGTATGATAGTAGAAGGAGACTTTAACATCAGTATGGATCCGCGGATGGATACTAATTCCTGTGTGAGGAGGGAGGAAAGCAAGTCCCTGAGAATGTTAAAGAAATTGTTGCATGAGTGTCAATTGGTGGACATCTGGAGAATTAGGAATATGAAGGAGAGGGATTATACTTTCTTTTCGCATGTACATTAGACTTATTCTAGATTAGATTACATATTAGTGGAACATCGAATGATAGAGTGGGTGGAGGAAGTAAAAATTGAAGGAAGCACCTTGTCAGATCATGCCCCAGTAGTAATGAAGATAAGATGGGGTAGAGAGGGGAGAGAAGGGTATGTATGGCGGTTGAATGAGGCACTTCTCATAGATGAAGAGATTGGTCAAAGAATTAAGAGGGAAATTGAAAGGTTTTTTGAAGAGAATGAAACAGAGGATGTGTCGGTTGCAACGGTGTGGGAAGCACATAAAGTCTACATCAGAGGTCTACTCATTGCAATGGGGACAAAAAAGAAAAAAGAAAGGAGAGAAAAGATAGATTATTAAATGAAATATATGATCTTGAACAGGTGCATAAAAGGGAAAGATCTAAGGAGACAATGCAGTTGTTAATGAAGAAGAAAGAAGAATTAGAGAATGTAATGGAGGAGGAAAAAAGAAGAGTCTTTAATAAAATAACATGTGAAAGGTATAGATGGGGAGATAGGCCGGGAAAGTATTTAATGAGAACTCTAAGAAAGAAGAAAAATAAAAATTATATTGAGAAAATAAGAACTCCCAAGGGGGAATTTGTACACTCAACCAAGGATATTGCTAGTACATTCAAAGAGTATTATAACGAACTGTATAATATCATACCTCAGGATATGTTTGAGAAAACGGAAACAGTAAATAGAGGGAAAAGAAGGACATACCTAGAGGATGCAGGCCTACCGAAATTAAGAGAAATACAACTGGATTCTTTAGAAACAGAACCGCAGAGGAAATAAAAACAGCGTTAAAAAGCATGGTGGGAGGGAAAAGTCCAGGTCTGGATGGATATACGGTCAAATACTATAAAAAATATAAAGAGCTTTTAATACCTAAGATGAAGATTTACATGAACGCCTTGGGGAAGGGGATGGAGATAAGGGGAAAATCCTTACAGGGTAATATAGTATTGATACAGAAGGAAGATAAAGATCCCTCACAATGTGCGAGTTATCGACCAATAGCGCTGCTGAATGTAGACATCAAAATATATGCAAAGGTTTTGGCAAATAGATTGAAAGAGTTGATGCCGGAGTGGATACATAGAGATCAGGTGGGGTTTGTCTCAGGAAGAGAGGGTAGAGATAATGCTCTGAGATCACTGTTGCTTATACAGGAGGGTAAAAAAGGGAAAACCCCAATGATACTGATGTCGATAGATGCTGAGAAGGCATTCGACAGGGTGAGTTGGGGTTTTATGATGGATACCCTGGAAGTGTTAGGAATTGGAAAAAGAACGAGACGGTGGATTGTAGAGTTATAAAGAAGCCCTACCGCTACCATAATGATAAATGGAGGAAGATCGGAGTATTTTAAGATGTCAAATGGTACAAGACAGGGATGTCCATTGTCGCCACTGTTATATGTGTTAGCACTGGAACCCTTATTGTCCATGATTAGGAAGAACATAGACGTAAAAGGAATAAAGATAGGAGATAGAGAACATAAGGTAGCGGCTTATGCAGACAATTTGATGTTTTATGTTGGAAACCCCAGAACATCACTTCCAAATTTAACGAAAGCATTGAGGGAGTATGGAGAATTGTCGAACCTGAAAATTAACCCGACAAAGACAGAAATCTTAAATCTAAACCTTAAAAACAGCGAAAAGGAAAAATTACAAGAGGAATTCCCGTTCCTTTGGAGAGACAGAGAATTGACAGAGAATTGAAATATCTAGAAATAAAATTATCAGCCTCAATTAAGAACCTATATAGAGCCAACTATATAGCATTATTAAATGAGATTAAGGAGGAATTGTTCCCAAAGTATTATACAAATATCAAATGATCCCAATCAAACTCCCAGAGGCATATTTTAAAGAACTTAGGAAAATGATAATAAAATGTATATGGAGGAATAAAAAGCCTAGAATAGGTTATGAATTGTTGACTAGAAGTAAAGAAAGAGGAGGATTGGGGGTACCAGATTTCAGGAGATATTATAAAGCGGGGATTATCGTGAGAATTTTCGACTGGATTCATAATCCGGAGAAAAGTTGGGTTGAAATTGAGAAAGCACTTAGTGGAATAAGTTTAAATAAAAGTATTTGGTTACCTGCACAATATAGGGAATTAGAGGAGAGCACCAGCATGTACACTCTTAATGTTTTAAAAGAATGGGATTTATTACACAGACAAAAGGGGTGGGTTTATAATTCACAATTAATACCACTTAGGAACACAAAATATTTCACCCCGGGTAAGGATAGCATAGCAGGGAAATGGATTATAAAACAGGAGGCGCAATTAAGAGATATAATGGTAGGAGATGAAATTGGGTCATATAAAGATTTGGAGGAAAGAAATGGAGAAGTCTTTAATAAGATGGATAGACTAAGATATTACCAACTGAAGTATTTTTTCGAGAGTCTTCCAAAGCCCATAAGAACTAGAAAAGACTGGAACCCATTTGAGAGAATATTTGAGTCACGGGGAAATGGTAGACATGGAATGGCAAAAATACATAAGATATGAATGGATCTGGACACAGACACAAAATTAATTCACATAGAGAAATGGGAAAGAGATATGGGAAGAAAGATAGAGGAGGAGGAAAAGAGGAAAATGTTCACACTAATTCACGAAAATATTAGTATGCGGGAAGTAGAAATAAATTATAAGTGTTTGAATAGATGGCACATTACCCCTAATGTGGAGCAAAAGATGAATATGGAAATTTCACGGATGTGTTGGAGAGGTTGTGGAGAGGTGGGCACGTGGTATCATATGTGGTGGGAGTGTCCAGAAATACAGGTGTTCTGGCGGAGGATAGTTTTTTTGATAGGGAAAATCACCAAAATTAAAATAGGATTAGATCCAGAATTATGTCTCCTCCATATCTCAGAACTCTCAGTGAAAGCATTAAGAGTTCGGGGATATGGTATTATTTGACCGCAGCAAAGAGTCTGATACCCAGGTTCTGGAAGAAAAGAGAGGTGCCAACTGAGGAGGATTGGATGGGTAGAGTAAACCAGATTTTAGAGACAGAAAGATTGTTCTACACGCATGAGAACAAGTTGGAGTTGTATAATAAAAAATGGAAAGGCTGGGAAGAACACAGAGAAAAGGTGAAATATATGATGAGATAATATTCCTGGAAGAAATTTAGAAACAACAGAATAATATAGACTTAATCTGAGGAGAGAAAATGTGGAGTGTGGGGGGGAGGGGGGAGGAGGGAGGGGTTAGGGGGATAGAGGGGGGGTTCTCGGGTGGGGGGGATGGTAAGAAATGGAAGTTATATATAAATAAATTATGAGGAGAAAACAATATTTTGATAACGATTTTAATAGAAATGTTTTGTATATGATTTGAAAAATCAATAAATATTTATAATAAAAAAAAAAGTAATGAAAATGAGCACAGTTGAAATAAATTACAAATGTTTGGAGAGATGGTATATTACACCAAGTGTGGCACATAAGCAACAAGTAGATGTTTCACCTTTATGTTGGAGAGGATGTGGGAATAAGGGAACAATGGCACATATATGGTGGGATTGCTTAAAAATACAGGACTACTGGAAATAAATAATCCAATAAGTTCAAGAAATATGTGGGATCACCATACAGAAAGACCCATGGATGTGTATATTTTATAACTTCGACCCTTCAGTGAAACTGCATAAAAACAGTATTATATCATTTAGTCAGTGCAGCGAAGGGCTTGATTCCCAAGTTTTGGCAAGTTCCGGAGCCACCAAGAATAAATGATTGGGTAAATAGAGTTGAAAATATCTATAGGATGGAGGAGTTATATCTAGAGATGAGCGAATTATTCAAAAATTCGGTTCGGCTGATTCGCCGAATTCGCCGAATAAATTCGCTTCGAGCCGAATATATTCGCTGCGAATTTAACTTATAAAAAGGGTGTTTCTAGGCTTCAGAGAGCCTTTATATTAGTGCAGAACACTGTACCTTTAATTTAAATGCCCTTGGAGTCTGCTGGGGAAGAGAAATAATACTGTCAGTCAGTATGACATGCAGATGAGTGCCGTCGATCTTAGAATCACCGCACACTTCACTCATTTGGGCAGTCACGGGGCCAAAACCAGAGTGTGGAGCCACAGTGTGGCGGTGGAGGCAGCAGCAATGGGAGGCCATACAGCACCCTATGACAAAATGGAACCCACCAGCAGTGTGAGGAGACCTGAAAGTGGCACATGGCAGAGTGTGGCGATGGAGACAGCAGCAATGGGAGGCCGTACAGGGACCCATGACACACTCTGGACCTGGCAGCAGCATGAGGAGGCGGTACAGGGGCCCATGACAGATTACGGGCCTGGCAGCAGCATGAGGAGTAGGTACGGGGGCCCATGGCAGATTACGGGCCTGGCAGCAGCATGAGGAGGCGGTACAGGGGCCCATGGCAGAGTGGCGGAGCGTAAGCAGCTAAAATTGAAGGCCATACAGAGGCCTATGTTAAAAAGTCCCCCCAGCAGCAGCGTGGGGAGACGACTATCAAGAGTCCAATGGCAGAGTGGCGGAGCAGAAGCAGCTTCAATTGAAGGTCATACACAGGCCTAGGTTTAAAAGTCCCTCACAGTTAATTCCAATAACGAACTCTACTCCTCTGTGCAATCTACTTACGAGACCCTGGGCAGGTCTGGGTCCAATTTGTGGTAGAGACTGGTTTTGTTCAGCCATGCTTGAGCGAGTAATAACAGGTCTGTGCTGCCCTTTGGTGTCTGGCTTAATGCGCACAACACTGAACGTCCCAGCGTTTGTCAACGATTTGCCGTTAAGTGATGCAAACCCGCTGAACCACGTTCATGAGGAGCCGGTAAAGGGGGCCATGAATCAGTATGGACCTGGCAGCAGCGTGAGCAGACGACAGAGGCACATGGCGCAGGGTGGCGGTGTAGGCAGCATTATTCTGAAGCCATACACAGGCCTAGGTTAAAAAGCGGAAGCCGTTAGCAGCGTGAGCAGACGACAGAGACACATGGCGCAGGGTGGCGGTGGATGCAGCAGTATTCGGAAGCCAAACACAGGCCTCGGTTAAAAAGCGGAAGCCGTCAGCAGCGTGAGCAGACGACAGAGGCACATGGCGCAGGGTGGCGGTGGAGGCAGCAGCAATGGAAGGCCATACAGCACCCTATCACAAAATGGAACCCACCAACAGTGTAAGGAGACCTGAAAGTGGCACATGGCAGAGTCTGGCGATGAAGTCAGCAGCAATGGGAGGCCGTACAGGGACCCATGACACACTCTGGACCTGGCAGCAGCAAGAGGAGGCGGTACAGGGGCCCATGGCAGAGTGGCGAAGCGTAAGCAGCTTAAATTGAAGGCCATACAGAGGCCTATGTTAAAAAGTCCCCCCAGCAGCAGTGTGGGGAGACGACTATCAAGAGTCCAATGGCAGAGTGGCGGAGCAGAAGCAGCTTCAATTGAAGGCCATACACAGGCCTAGGTTAAAAAGTCCCCCCAGCAGCAGCGTGGGGAGACGACTATCAAGAGTCCAATGGCAGAGTGGCGGAGCGGAAGCAGCTTCAATTGAAGGCCATACACAGGCCTAGGTTAAAAAGTCCCCCCAGCAGCAGTGTGGGGAGACGACTATCAAGAGTCCAATGGCTGAGTGGCGATCCGGGAAGTCAGCGTTGTGATTGCAGATGCAATGCAGAGATTCTATGAGGTGATGCCGTGGGTGCGAAGAAGATCATATACCGTCGTACTTCCATCCATAAGACGGAACAACCTGGGAACCGGGAGCTTTATTGCCCTGACCCGCTGAGCAGCTTCTGGGATACCCAAGAGGCCCATGGCAGAGTGGCGGAGCGTAAGCAGCTTCAATTAAAGGCCATACAGAGGCCTATGTTAAAAAGTCCCCCCAGCAGCAGCGTGGGGAGACGACTATCAAGAGTCCAATGGCAGAGTGGCGGAGCGGAAGCAGCTTCAATTGAAGGCCATACACAGGCCTAGGTTAAAAAGTCCCCCCAGCAGCAGTGTGGGGAGACGACTATCAAGAGTCCAATGGCTGAGTGGCGATCCGGCAAGTCAGCGTTGTGATTGCAGATGCAATGCAGAAATTTTATGAGGTAATGCCGTGGGTGCGAAGAAGATCATATACCGTCGTACTTCCATCCATAAGACGGAACAACCTGCGAACCGGGAGCTTTATTGCCCTGACCCGCTGAGCAGCTTCTGGGATACCCAAGAGTTTGGCTTCTGTGGGGAATATGGTTGAAAACTGAAACTTAAAGGCATGTTGACGGAAGGGCACAAGTGTCAGTGCTCCGGAGGGAATATAGCTTCAAAGCTGACACTTAAAGGTATATCGACGGTCAGAGACCACAGGAAGTGGAGCTTGAGTCTTAAATCAACTGAATGTGGCAGACGTGAAACGTCTACGGGCCGTATATGAAACGGGTTGTTCCTCTTTCTGGAATAAGTGTTGGAAATTGCCACTCTTTTTGGTGTGGCGTTTTGTCTATTTAATTCCGATAACGGACTCTACTCCTCCGTGCAATCTAGTTACGAGACCCTGGGCAGGTCTGGGTCCAATTTGTGGTAGAGACTGGTTTTGTTCAGCCATGCTTGAGCGAGTAATAACAGGTCTGTGCTGCCCTTTGGTGTCTGGCTTAATGCGCACAACACTGAACGTCCCAGCATTTGTCAACGATTTGCCGTTAAGTGATGCAAACCCGCTGAACCACGTTCATGAGGAGCCGGTACAGGGGGCCATGAATCAGTATGGACCTGGCAGCAGTGTGAGGAGACCCGAAAGTGGCACATGGCGCAGGGTGGCGGTGGAGGCAGCAGTATTCGGAAGACATACACAGGACTAGTTTAAAAAGCGGAAGCCGTCAGCAGCGTGAGCAGACGACAGAGGCACATGGCGCAGGGTGGCGGTGGAGGCAGCAGTATTCGGAAGCCATACACAGGCCTAGGTTAAAAAGCGGAAGCCGTTAGCAGCGTGAGCAGACGACAGAGGCACATGGCGCAGGGTGGCGGTGGAGGCAGCAGTATTCGGAAGCCATACACAGGCCTAGGTTTAAAACTGGAACCCAGCAGCGTGAGCAGACGACAAAGACGCACATGGCAAAGGATGGATCTGGCAGCAGTATGAGAAGGCGGTACAGGGGCCCGTGGCACAGTGTGGTGATGGGGGCTACAGCAACTGGATGCCAGAAAGTGGCCGATAGGGCTATATACTGCATGGAATTATAAAGTTGTAAAGACAGCGGCCTATAAGGCTATACGGCTATACACAGCATGAATATCATGACTTATTCTGAGAGTGGTTTGGAAGGCTATATACAAAAAGTAATTCATGAGCTGTCCGGACAGCGGACAATAAGTACATATGATGAGATGGACAACACGTGTCAAATAAATATTTAAAAAAAATTGCTATTCCATCGGTCTGGAACTGGTCGACTATAAATAATTGAAAAGTTTAAATTCATGTGACAGTCGTCCAGCGACGTATAAATAATTTAAAAACACCAATTCATGAGGGGCCCGACCAGCAGAGTATAAGTCATTAAAAATGTGCAAAACATGAGTCGGCCGACCAGCAGCCTCTCAATAAAATATATATACAAATGTACGGATCAGGTGGAGGTCTTCCATTTGTCCCTAATAACATGTTTGGGGCATGATTCATGGCGGATTTAGTCAGTTGTGTCAGGAACTGGTGGTTTGAAATCCAGACAAATCCACGCCTGATTCATTTTCACAAACGTGACTCTCTCCACACTTTGGGTGGACAGTCGTGTCCTCCGCGGAGTTACAATACCTCCTGCCGCACTAAACACGCGCTCCGATGCCACGCTACTGGCCGGGCATGACAGCCTTTCAAGGGCAAATTCAGCTAGTTGGGGCCAAAGGTCAAGTTTCGTTGCCCAGTAGTCAAGGGGATTGTCTACCTCGGTTGGCAGGGTGCTGTCCAAGTAGGCCCAAGCCTGTTGTTTGAGGTCCTGCTCCAGGTCCACCTGATGCTGCTGCTGCTGCTGCTGCGGCTGGTTAGTAGTTTCCTCACTGCGCTGGTGAAGAAAGCTACTCATCATCGACTGCAGACTGAGGCAGCCGCTGCTGGTGGAGCTGCCACTGCTCCTACCACCCCCCCCCCTGCTGCCATGGCAGCGGAACGCGAGCGCACAGGGCCCACAGTGTCGGAGGATGGACGTTGGCGCAGAAAGGCAGAGACCAACTGACTACATAGGTGGTTTTTATAGTACGTTATTTTGGCCTCCCTCTCAGCAGGTGTGAAAAAGGCCACCATTTTTGAACGGTAGCGAGGGTCCAACAAGGTGGACAGCCAAAAGTCATCCCTCTGTCTGATGGTTATTATTCGGCTGTCGCTACGCAAGCAACCGAGCATGCTATGGGCCATTTGTGCCAAGGAATGCGAGGGACTCCCTGCCTCCATCTCCACAGCATACTGCCACGGTGCGTCTGGGTCCTCTGTCTCCTCCTCCTCTACCAGATGCTCCTGCTCCTCCACTCCTGTCCGCTGAGTGGAAAAACCACCCATTTCACTCAATAATTCCTGAGCACCAATGTCCTCCTCTACCTCCTCCTCTTCTTCCTGTCCTGCCCCCACAGGGGTCATGTGGCGTTGAGATCTGTGCGCCACGTCTACCGCACCCTGACCAGCCATTGTTAACAGCATTTGTTCCAGGACGTGCAACAGAGGAATGACGTCGTTCATCCCATAGTCCTGCCGACTCACGAATAGCGTGGCCTCCTCAAAGGGCCTGAGCAAGCGGCAGGTGTCACGCATGAGCTGCCAATGGCTGACATCTAAGTTACACAGGGGAGTACCTTTATCCGCTTGTAACATCAGGAAATCGGTGATGGCCTTTCGCTGTTCGTAAAGGCGGTCTAACATATGTAGGGTTGAATTCCACCTTGTTGCAACGTCGCAGATCAGGCGATGCTGTGGAATTCCGTTCTACGGCTGCAGCTCAAGGAGGGTGTGCTTTGCGGTGTAGGAATGGCTGAAATGCATGCAAAGTTTACGTGACATTTTAAGGATGTCTTGCAGTGGGATGGTGGATTTTAGGAACCGCTTGACAACCAGATTGAACACGTGAGCCATGCATGGCGCATGGCACAACCTTCCTTGACGCAGAGCAGACACCATGTTCTTTCCGTTGTCGGTCAACATGGTTCCGATTTTCAGTTTGCGCGGAGACAGCCATCTGTCGATTTCTCTGTTCATTACACTCAGAAGTTCCTCCCCTGTGTGACTACGTTCGCCAAGGCATACCAGGTGCAGCACAGCGTGACACCGTTGCGCCCTGCACATGTGATATGCCGGTCGGGTAATGGGACTTGGCACGGGGGTGGCGGCTGAGGACACGGCGGAAGAAGAGGTGGTAGAGGCGGACATCTTTGCTGGACCAAGGACGTGCAAACGTGGAGGCAAAAGCGGCGTGACCTGTCCAAGTTGCTGGTGCGGCTGTGCCGGCACCACGTTCACCCAGTGGGCCGTAAATGACATGTACTGTCCCTGACCATAGTTACAGCTCCACACGTCGGCGCTGCCGTGCACTTTGGCAGACACCGACATGCTCAAAGACTGGCCCACCATCTCTTCTACATGTGAATGCAGGGCTGGCACTGCCTTTTTGGCGAAGAAATGACGGCTTGGCACTCTCCACCGCGGCTCGGCACAAGCCATCATTTCTCGGAAAGGTGCTGAGTCCACCACTTGGAAAGGGAGGGACTGCAGCACCAGCAACTTGGACAGGAGGACGTTCAGCTTCAGCACCCTCGAGTGCGTGCTCGCAAACTGTTGTCTCTTGGAAACGGATTCCAAGAAAGACTGCTGACGGAATCCGTGAAGAGGAGTAGCAGGAGAAGGAGCATCTGAACGAGCGGAAGATGCCAACGAGCGACAACTCCCCTCAGCAGAGGTGTTGGAGCCTTGACTGGCTGATAGAGGGCGATTGACGTCGGGTGACGGAGCAAGTAACGGAGCGGATGACGGAGCGGGTGATGGAGCGGGGGCTGGGGCAGGCAGAACCGCCGTATCTTTATCACGGTTTTCCCAGGCCACCGAATGGCGACGCTGCATATGCTGACGCAACGCTGTAGTCCCAACATTGGCCCCCTGGCCACGCTTGACTTTCTGGCCACATAGTCGACATACGGCTACATTTACTTCCTCGGGCGGCTTGACGAAAAATTGCCACACCGCCGAGTAGGAAACTTTGCCCCCGCTACTCCTCACTGGCTGACTGCTACTTCCTCCGTGCACACCGGCACCACTACTGGCCATGGTGGTAGGCTGCAGTGGAGCTGGTGCTCTACTCCGTGGCCATTTGGCTCCACTGACACTGCTGCGACCCTGCTGCCTCCTGGGCAACCCACCGACTGTTTTGCTCGCTGGCAAGCTGGCACCCACTTCTCCTGATGATGCGGAAGCAATAGCCTGATGACGACGAGGCTGCCAAGTGCGATCAGCCTCATCATCATAAATTAGGGTCTCCGCGTCACTACTAGCCCCCTCGGCTGCGTGTGGGTCAGGAGACAGACCTGTCTCTAGACCGGCTACCGAGCCACTCTCCTCGCCTGTACTTCTTCGCCTGGCTGCTGAAGAGGCGGATGTCTCCCCCCGTTCCTGACCGCCCTCTGTTAGCTCTTCCTCACTGTACAGTGGGGCTGAGCCCACAGCATGCGATACTTTGCTTGGTGAGGGAACACCAAAGGACAGGGGCAGGTCGAGGACACGTGATTTCAGTGGGCTTGCTCCCGGGCCATGCCAACTAACGGTTGTGTCTGATGTACCCACCGACCGTTGGCTGTAGGTGTCAGAGGTGACCTGGGAAGAGGAAGACGACCGAGTCAACCAATCGATGACGGCAGGGTTGTCGAAGGAGACACGACCGCTGGATGACACCGGGAGCACTGGCCTCTGGCTGCGACTAGTGCTGCCTCGACCCCTTCCTCTGCTGCCAAGTCTGCTCGCTCCTGAAACATTGCCTCCTCTGCCACTCCTCTGCGTGTTGTCTGACATACTCTTTAATTCAATAAGCACCCCAAAAATAAAACTGGATTTAACTCTTTGAACGTACAATAGTGGTTGTGAAGCAGAAAGTCAGTTTATTTAGCACAATCGGTCAATTGCAGCTTGCCGTTGGCTGGAAACTGTACGTTTATGTCACTGGAATGCACTAATCACCCAAAAAATATTACCGCCAGCCGGCGTGTAAATGGATTTAACTCTTTGAACGTACAATAGTGGTTGTGAAGCAGAAAGTCAGTTTCTTTAGCACAATCGGTCAATTGCAGCTTGCCGTTGGCTGGAAACTGTACGTTTATGTCACTGGAATGCACTAATCACCCAAAAAATATTACCGCCAGCCGGCGTGTAAATGGATTTAACTCTTTGAACGTACAATAGTGGTTGTGAAGCAGAAAGTCAGTTTATTTAGCACAATCGGTCAATTGCAGCGTGCCGTTGGCTGGAAACTGTACGTTTCTGTCACTGGAATGCACTAATCACCCAAAAAATATTACCACCAGCCGGCGTGTAAACGGATTTAACTCTTTGAACGTACAATAGTGGTTGTGAAGCAGAAAGTCAGTTTATTTAGCACAATCGGTCAATTGCAGGTTGCCGTTGGCTGGAAACTGTACGTTTATGTCACTGGAATGCACTAATCACCCAAAAAATATTACCGCCAGCCGGCGTGTAAATGGATTTAACTCTTTGAACGTACAATAGTGGTTGTGAAGCAGAAAGTCAGTTTATTTAGCACAATCGGTCAATTGCAGCTTGCCGTTGGCTGGAAACTGTACGTTTATGTCACTGGAATGCACTAATCACCCAAAAAATATTACCGCCAGCCGGCGTGTATATGGATTTAACTCTTTGAACGTACAATAGTGGTTGTGAAGCAGAAAGTCAGTTTATTTAGCACAATCGGTCAATTGCAGCTTGCCGTTGGCTGGAAACTGTACGTTTATGTCACTGGAATGCACTAATCACCCAAAAAATATTACCGCCAGCCGGCGTGTAAATGGATTTAACTCTTTGAACGTACAATAGTGGTTGTGAAGCAGAAAGTCAGTTTATTTAGCACAATCGGTCAATTGCAGCTTGCCGTTGGCTGGAAACTGTACGTTTATGTCACTGGAATGCACTAATCACCCAAAAAATATTACCGCCAGCCGGCGTGTAAATGGATTTAACTCTTTGAACGTACAATAGTGGTTGTGAAGCAGAAAGTCAGTTTATTTAGCACAATCGGCAAACTGCAGCACCAACTGTGCACGACAGCCACCAAAAAAAAAAAGGGTGTATGTCACTTTAAATTTTCGATTCTTTGATAGCTGTGGCCCTAAGTAACGATTCTGTGTCCTTGAGTAACGATTCTGTGTCCCTGAGTAACGATTGTGTGTCCCTGAGTAACGATTGTGTGTCCCTGAGTAACGATTCTGTGTCCCTGAGTAACGATTCTGTGTCCCTGAGTAACGATTCTGTGGCCCTAAAGTCTCTGTGGCCCTTACTCTGTCCCTTAATACACACAGGTCTGTCTCTCTTGAATGACTGGAGGCTAATGGAGAATTCTAAGATGGCCGCAATTTATAGCTCCACCATTACACAGTGCTGGCTGGCTGCTGATTGGCTAATGCGATCACATGTCATGAATGCATTATGGGTCAGCGCGCCTTGTCTGCGCGCCTTCCCAGAGATCCCCGCCCCATCTTCTCTGTCCATTTTCTCCGTCGCCACACGTCGCCGCCATTTTTGGGAAAATTCGATTCGTGCATCCGAAGTTTGCTAATCTTCGGATTCGTCGCGAATAGAATTTTTCCAAATCTTCGGAACGAATTCCACTTCGTCATGTTCGATTCGCTCATCTCTAGTTATATCATATAGAGGAGGATAAAATTAAAAAATTCAGGAAAACATGAAGCAGTTGGTCAGATTTTAAAACATCTAAAAGATATCCAGAACTGGTTAGAGCTTAGGGGGAAAAAGTTTAGAGAGCGTTGGATGGGGTATTTGAAAGGGATAGTGGAGGTGGAAGGAAAGGAACATAGATTTAGATAGAGAAGTATGAGAGGAGATAGATATTAGGGCAAGGTGATGTGGACAAGGGTAATTGGAGGGGGGGTTGGTGGGAGGAAGGGGGGTAGGCGATAATGTGATATAAAATAAATTTCATGTATATATGAAGTTTTTGTGTACAAGGTTGGGTTTTTTTTGTATTTCAATAAAAGATACAATAAAGAAAAAAACCCAAAAAACTGTATATTGCAGAGCCCCTAAGCTAGGTAGATTTTTGTCTCCTAGTTTATATTCCAGCAAGGGTAGAACTCCTTCTCATTGGTTGCAATTTAAAGGCACCCTTCACTGTGGAGTAAACAGCTGCACATGCTGTCCACACATATATACGTATATGTAGTTCGGTTCACTAGTACTAGCAAAAGGCATAAGATTTCCCTCTTCGTAAATTGCAACACAAAATATTTGGTGTATGTTATCACTTGCAACCTCTTTCATACAATATGTGGGTCATACTCCTCGCTGACTGAGGGACCATCTGCATGACTATTTATATGATATAGAAAAAAAAAACACTCTACTAATGTGGTTAAATACTTTAATGAGTGTTAAGCAGGTGATTCCTCATCTTTGCGTATAGAGAGAATTATAGTTCCAAATAGAGGAGGTGACAAATTCAGATTATTATGTAAAAAAGAAGGATTGTGGATTTTTACTCTGAACTCCAGGAAACCGTTAGGACTCAACCATGAATGGGATGTTTCATATTATTATGAGTAACGCGTTTGCTTATTTTTTTCTAACATCTCTTTAATGTAGAGTGTCTGTCTAGCATATATTTTTTGTTTTTCCTGTTGTGTTTTTCTATCCTTGTTTGTTTTATTGGTGTGCTGACACTCATTTAGAGTATTATGGTATGGGCATATAGTAAGTTATGAATATAATGTTAATAATTGTATTCCATATTCATATGCAGGGTGTTCATGTAGTTAATTTACATAATTTACTTTTATCTTTGGGATCAGTGACACAGCAGATTATCGATAATTGTTGATACCGTTGACTCATTGTTTCACACGAGATTTCTTACAATCAAGAGACCATTAAGAGAATTTGTGCATGTATGTATGTATGTATATATATATATATATATATATATATATATATATATATATATATATACATACACACACTTACATACACACAGTATCTCATAGAAATGAGTACACCCCTCACATTTTTGTAAATATTTTATTATATCTTTTCATGTGATAACACTGAAGAAATTACACTTTGCTACAATGTAAAGTAGTGCGTGTACAGCTTGTATAACAGTGTAAATTTGCTGTCCCATCAAAATAACTCAACACACAGCCATTAATGTCTAAACCGCTGGCAGCAAAAGTGAGTACACTCCTAAGTGTAAATGTCCAAATTGGGCCCAAAGTGTCAATATTTTGTGTGGCCACAATTATTTTCCAGCAGTGCCTTAACCCTCTTGGGCATGGAGTTCACCAGAGCTTCACTGGTAGCCACTGGAGTCCTCTTCCACACCTCCATGATGACATCATGGAGCTGGTGGATGTTAGAGCCCTTCCGCTCCTCTACCTTCTGTTTGAGGATACCCCACAGATGCTCAATAGGGTTTAGGTCTGGAGACATGTTGGCCAGTCCATCACCTTTACCCTCAGCTTCTTTAGCAAGGCAATGGTTGTCTTGGAGGTGTGTTTGGGGTCGTTATGTTGGAATACTGCACTGCGGCCTAGTCTCTGAAGGGAGGGGATCATGCTCTGCTTCAGTATGTCACAGTACATGTTGGCATTCATGGTTCCCTCAATGAACTGTAGCTCCCCAGTGCCGGCAGCACTTATGCAGCTCCAGACCATGACACTCCCACCTCCATGCTTGACTGTAGGCAAGCCACACTTGTCTTTGTACTCCTCACCTGGTTGCCGCCACACACGCTTGACACCATCTGAACCAAATAAGCTTTTCTTGGTCTCATCAGACCACAGGACATGGTTCCAGTAATCCATGTCCTTATTGTCTTCAGCAAACTGTTTTCGGACTTTCTTTTGCATCGTCTTTAGAAGAGGCTTCCTTCTGGGATGACAGCCATGCAGAACAATTTGATGCAGTGTGCGGCGTATGGTCTGAGCACTGACAGGCTGACCCCCCACCCCTTCAACCTCTGCAGTAATGCTGGCAGCACTCATACGTCTATTTCCCAAAGACAACCTCTGGATATGACGCTGAGCACATGCACTCGACTTCTCGAACCTGTCTGTGCTGCAGCTCAGTTTCAGGGTCTTGGCAATCTTCTTATAGCCTAGGCCAGTGGTCGGCAAGCCGCGGCTCGCGAGCCACATGCGGCTCTTTACACGCTTTAATGCGGCTCTTGTGTGCCGGGCGCCCGCTCCCCTCCCTCCTCTCGGGCGGCAGGGACTCTGCAGCGTGATCCAAAAAAAAAAAAAAAACAGCCAGGGCAGCGCGCTCAAATGCAATGATTGGCCAGTCTCGCTGCCACTCACATCCTGATAGCCAGTGATTGGCTGTCAGGATGTGTGTAGGCGGGGCAGCGTGACGAACGTGAAAAGAGCTAGGCTCCTCTCACAGTCCGCCCTGAAGACCGGAACGGCGCGGGAACACGGCGAGAGGAACGCGTGGAGCAAAGGTAAGTGAATTGACACAGGGGGGACTTGGCTTACTACTTGCTACTTACTTACTACTACTATATGAGGGATGAATTAATATGGGGGATGAATTACTATGGGGGGATGAATTACTATAGGGGGGATGAATTACTATAGGGGGGATGAATTACTATAGGGGGGATGAATTACTATATGGGGGATGAATTACTATAAAAACTTATTGAAACTAAAAACAGTGTACCATCCTATGTATTTTCAGTTTTAAAAATTTGGCTCTCAAAATAAATTTCAATCGTGGTTTTGGCGAGATTTGGCTCAGTTGAAAAAAAATCTTTATGTAGAGCAACAATTTTTTTTTCCAGATCCTCAGAGTTCTTTGCCATGAGGTGCAATGTTGAACTTCCAGTGACCAGTATGAGAGAGTGAGAGCGATAACACCAAATTTAACACACCTGCTCCCCATTCACACCTGAGACCTTGTAACACTAACGAGTCATATGACAACGGGGAGGGAAAATGGGTAATTAGGCCCAATTTTGACATTTTCACTTAGGGGTGTACTCACTTTTGTTGCCAGCTGTTTAGACATTAATGGCTGTGTGTTGAGTTATTTTGAGGGGACAGCAAATTTACATTGTTATACAAGCTGTACACTTACTACTTTAAATTGTAGCAAAGTGTAATTTCTTCAAAGTTGTCCATGAAGAGAGATAATAAGGGGGTGCTCGTCAGCAGCGCACAAGGATTGCCGCTTGTTAGCCATGCTCCTCCACCGCCGGGCACATCAGCTCCTTCCCTGCCTCCTGGGGAGCCTGTTTTGTCCCCCACCCTTGCCCTCGTCCTCCGCTGACCCCCCTGCCCCCACCCACCGCCACCTATGGGGAAGAAATTGGCGGCCTCCCGCACCTCCAGCGCTCAATTCCCGGGCCAGTCCGGTGATGCGGCCTACTCGACTGCAGAAGCCCCGGCCTCGATTTCAGCCGTTTCGACGCCGCTACCCTCGGACAGCCCGGATGCCCCCTCAGACCTGGAGAGCCTGCCTGACATCCCTGCAGACCTCCCACAGCCCCCCTTGTGGAACGCAGACCTCCGACAGCCCCCCTTTGCGGGACGCAGACCTCCTGGCCAGGTTTAAGACCATGCTGCAGCAGGAGCTTCACACCGCCACCTCCAGACTCATGACTCATCTCACCAAGGAGATTCGCGAATTGGGAAGCTGCACTGATGTTCTTGAAGATAAGATGGACGCCGCGGTGATCATGAACAGGACCTTTCAGATCTGAGAAGAGAGCTTGACGCGGCTCTCTTGCATCTGGAAGACTTTGAGAATAGGTCCCGTCGGCGTAATCCTCTCCTGAATGGCCTGCCCGAAGCCATCATTGACCTCACGTCCACTGCTACCGCGCTTTTTCAAGAGTTGGATCCGGCGATACCGCTAGACCGTCTGGAGTTCCATCGCATTCATCGGGCTCTGGGTCTGAAGAGGTCTGAGGGTCCTCCCAGGGACATCATAATTAAATTCACCTATTACCGTATGAAAGAATCGCTCCTTCGCTCTGCGCGAGACAAGCAGGATCTTCGCTTTCAAGGTCATCCATACAAACTGTTTGCGGATCTGGCACCATCCACCATACAGAAACGTTGACAGATGAAACCCTTCACGTCAGTCCTCTTGAACCGTCACATCAAGTACCAATGGGGCTATTTAAGCTTACGTTCGCGTACCAAGGTCGGAGCCATGTTGTCCACAATCCGGAAGAGGCCAAGTCGACCCTGGAGGTGCTACACCTTCTGCCCTTGTGGGATACCTCTGACAGCCCGGTGCAGCCCTCCGGTTCACATCCTCCATCTCAGCTGGGGCGTATATGGGAAAAAGTTGGCAACCGTAAATGCTCCCTCCCTAGTACCCCTCCGTTGCCCGGATCCTCCCGCTCCAATCCAGGTTGAGTACAGTTGGATGGGAAGCTTTTTTTTTTTTTTTTTTTGGGGGTAGACAATATGTTTGTAAACTTTGTGTCCTATCTCCTTTTTTTTTGGTTTTGTTTCTGCTAATTGTACGGTTATACCTGGATTTTGTTTACGCAGATACCCAGCTCCCGCCGGTTCCTTGTTTTTTGTTTTTTGGGGGGGGGTTATTGTGCCGTTTAATATATACTGGGGGTCTTCCTGGCTCCTATGCCTTATATGGTTGGTGTCGGCTTCCGATCTAATGGGGCCGTGACCTGGGAATGCCTCATCTCTATTATGCTGATATGTCTGTGTACCCGTTTACATTTTCTTTATACACCCTGTTCCAAATTATTATGCAAATTCTATTTAAGTGTCACAAAGATTAAATATTTTGTTTTTCAGTTTAACTCATGGATGGCATTGTGTCTCAGGGCTCTTTTGATCACTGAAAACAATCTCGGACACCTGTGATAATTAGATTGGCAGATGAGCCCAATTTAAGGAAAAACTACTAAAGGAGGGTGTTCCACATTATTAAGCAGAGCACCATTTTCAAGCAATATGGGGAAGAAAAAGGATCTCTCTGCTGCCAAAAAGAGTGAAATAGTTTAATGCCTTGGACGAGGTATGAAAACATTCGATATTTCACGAAAACTTAAGCATGATCATCGCACTATCAAGAGATTTGTGGCTGATTCAGAGCACAGAGTTTGTGCAGATAAAGGCACATTGAGAAAGATTTCTGCCAGATCCATGCATTGGATCAACAGAGCAGCTGCTAAAATACCATTACATAGCAGTAAACAGATATTTGAAGCTGCTGGTGCCTCTGGAGTCCCACGGACATCAAGGTGTAGAGTCCTCCAGAGTCTTGCAACTGTGCATAAACCTTCTATTCGGCCACCACAAACCAATGCTCACAAGCAGAAACGGCTGCATTGGGCAGCAAAATACATGAAGACTAATTTTCAAACAGTCCTGTTCACTGATGAGTGCCGTGCAACCCTGGATGGTCTAGATCAGTGGTCGGCAAGCCGCGGCTCGCGAGCCACATGCGGCTCTTTACACACTTTAATGCGGCTCTTCTGTGTGGCGGGCGCCCGCTCCCCTCCCTCCTCTCGGGCGGCCGCCCCAAAAGTCAGGACTCTGCAGCTAGCCCAGCAATGGGCAAACTACGGCCCGGCGGACCTTTTAATCCGGCCCAAGCAGCGTGGCAAACATTGGCTGTCAGGATGTAGGCGGGGCAGCCAGGATGTAGGCGGGGCAGCGTGACGAACTCCTCTCCTCTCACAGTCCGCCCTGAAGACCGGAACAGCGCGGGAACACGGCGAGAGGAACGCGCGGAGCAAATATAAGTGAATTGACACAATATGGGGAATGAATTACTATAGGGAGGATGAATTACTATATGGGGGATGAATTACTATATGGGGGATGAATTACTATGGGGGATGAATTACTATATGGGGGATGAATTACTATGGGGGATGAATTACTATATGGGGATAAAAGGAGAGAAAGTCATGGTGTGGCCTCCATCCTCCCCTGACCTCAATCCTATTGAGAACCTTTGGAGCATCCTCAAGCAAAAGATCTATGAGAGTGAGAGGCAGTTTACATCCAAACAGCAGCTTTGGGAGGCTATTCTGACATCTTGCAAACAAATTCAAGCAGAAACTGTCCAAAAACTCACAAGTTCAATGGATGCAAGACTTGTGCAGCTGCTATCAAATAGGGGGTCCTATGTTAAAATGTAACGTGACCTGTTAAAATGTTTAAAAAGTTAAAATGTTGTTAAAAGTTTGATTGAAATAGCTTTTGATTTCAGTAATTATGCTGCAAACACAACAAATTACAATTTTCAGTTCTTTACAACCTATAAAGTGTTTTGAGACTTACTATGCGTAATAATTTGGAACAGTGCATTGCAAGTTTTTTATGTTTAAAAAAAATACTGTTACCATTAGGAGGTTTGTTCAATAAAATTTGAATTGTACTCTTAATAGTTGATAACATGAGAATTATGCTGACTGTTATTTACATTATGGTGTCATATTATGCATTTCTTAAGGTCATGTACTTGATGTTGTCTTTTTGCCTGTTATGTTCCCCCTCCCCTTTTTTTCCCTTTCTTCCCTTCCCCTTTTATCCCGCCTTTTCCTTCCCCTTTTCTTCCCCACCACATGAAGGTTCTTTTTGTATTATGCTGTTTATGACGCACCCATGTGCCCAGTGGTAGAGCTACCCCGTGTGTCCTTGCGGTTGGGACGCAATTTCCACTGATTGTGGTTTCGTTACACTACCTTAGAGTGTATGTTAGGGACCAGCCAGTGATAGCCTCTAGCGTTCCACAGACCAGAATTCCCCAGGGCGCGGAATTTAAGTTCCGACCTGCTTGTTCTCCAGAGCCCGATGGTGGGAATGGACTTGGAGCAAGCCGAGACTAGGTCGCGGCCCCTGGGTGCAACCAGCTGTGGTAGAGGCACCTGTCGGTGGTACGCAGCAGGTGAGAGTCTGATGTGAGGAGGTAGAGTAAGCGAGGTCAGACAGACCGGGTTGGTAACAGCGGAGCAGGTCAGTACAAAACGGCAGGCAGAAGAATAAACGGGTCACGGTCTGGGTTTGGCAACAGGAGATCAAAAGTGCAGGAGCAGGCAGGAGAATGGTCAGGCAAGCCAGGGGTCAGAGCAGGAGAAGTCAGCAGATCAGGATCAGGCAGGGTCAGTAGCAAAGTAAACTCACAGGAACACAGGAAAGACCATATGGCACTTGAGCATTGCAAGAGCTGGGTTTAAATAGCCCGCCCGACTCCTGACAGGCGCTCTTGGGTCCTAGTGCTTGCCCAGCACCGTCATTGGTGACAGGCGCGCCTGGGTCCTAGTGCCCGCCTGCCTGTACGTTTTTTCATGATTCTACACATGTGCGGATTTCGATCGCCGCAGCGATCTTCCCATTCCCTGACATTGCCCCCCCTTACGGGCAGCCTCCGGATGCCCAACCGGTTTCTCCTTTGAGGCTGGTTGTGAAGGAACTCCCGAATTAACCGAGGGGCATGAACATTTCGAGCAGGTTCTCAAGAGTTCTCCTCTGGCCCCTAGCCTTTCCACTTGATGAGATACTGTGTTTGCCCCCCCCCCCCTCTGCCTGCAGTCAATAATAGCCTCCACCTCGAATTCCTCTTCCCCATCGATGTCTATGGCCTCTGGGGGTCTAGATCTACGATCTGTAAAAGGATCTGCTACAGCGGGTTTCAGTAGGGACACATGAAACACAGGATGGATTTTGAAGGACTCGGGGAGTGCCAGCTTATATGCTACCTCATTAACCTTACGCTCTACCCGGAAAGGACCCACAAATTTGGGTGCCAACTTTCTCGATGGGCATGCCAGTTTCAGATTGATAGTGGCCAGCCACACCTGGTCCCCTGGATGTATAACCAATTCCCCCCTTCTCTTTCTATCAAATATCCTTTTACTGTCCTCCTAGGCTTTTGCCATGGTTTCTTGTAATAACTTGTTATTGGTTGTAAAGAAATTCAGGGTCTCTTGAGCAGCTGGGACTGGTTTTTCCAGGATCAAATCAGGTAAGAACGAGGGATGGAAGCCATAGTTGGCGAAGAACGGGGATTGCTTAGTGGCAGAGTGGCAAGCATTATGGTATGCAAATTCTGATAAAGGTAAAAGTGCCAGCCAGTTTACCTGGAGGAACGATGTATAGCACCTAAGGTACTGTTCTAGTGTCTGGTTGGCTCTCTCAGTTTGACCATTTGTTTGCGGGTGGTATGCTGAGGAGAATGAAAGTTCAATTTCCAACCCTTAACAAAAAGCCCTCCAAAACCTTGAAGTGAACTGAACACCCCGATCAGATACAATGTTTTTTGGCACTCCATACATTTACGATCTCTCTGATAAATACCTGTGCCATATCTGAAGCAGATGGTGTACCTCTCAATGGAAGGAAGTGAGCCATCTTGGACAACCTATCTACCACTACAAAGATCGCAGTATGGTCTTGTGATGGTGGTAATTCCACCAAGAAATCCATTGCGATCATACTCCAAGGTCTGTCAGGCACCAGCAGTGGTTGCAGCAGGCCCCAAGCCTGGTCTCTGGTGGGCTTGTTCCTGCTGCAGACCGCACAGGATTTGACATACCTTTCGCAATCTTTGGCCATGCTTGGCCACCAAAACATGCGTTGGAGCAAGTCCAATGTCTTGTGTACCCCAAAGTGGCCTGCTAATGGGTGGTCTTGGCAATAGCCTAAGACCAGTGCTCGCATCTCGTCGGGTACCAGGATCTGCTCCCCCCTCCACAAGAGACCTTCCTTGTTATGCAATGAGACTCCAGGTGGCCTAGGAGTCCCCGTGGAAGCAGCTTGAAGCCTGGTTAGGAGTTCGGACTTTAGTAGCAAAAAGCTACTTGCCGGCAGAATAGTATCAGGTTTGGCTGTCTCCCCAGGGTCCTCAAACATCCGGGAGAGAGCATCCGGTTTAGTATTCTTAGATCCGGGCCAATACGTGATGTGCAGAGTAAACCTTGAGAAGAACAATGCCCATCTGGCCTGTCACGGCCTGAGGTGTTTTGCTGTCCTCAGGTATTCTAGATTTTTATGGTCAGTATAGACCAGAATGGGATGCAATGCCCCTTCCAATAGATATCTCCATTCCTCCAGTGCTGTCTTAATCGCTAACAACTCCCGATCCCCGATATCGTAATTCTTTTCTGATGGGGAGAGTTTTCTGGAAAAGAAAGCCACTGGGTGCATCAGCTCCTTCACTCCTATTCTTTGCGACAGAATAGCTCCTACCGCATTTTCCAAAGCATCTACCTCCAGAATGTAAGCTAATGAAGCGTCAGGATGACTCAAAATAGGGGCTGTCGTGAATAGTTTTTTCAAGGCTTCAAAGGCGGTCTGTGCCTCAGGTGTCCATTGGAAACGCACCCCCACCTTAGTGAGCTGAGTGATGGGAGTTACCAGGCCCGAGAAATTTTTAATACATTTCCTGTAAAAATTGGCGAAGCCAATAAATCGCTGGACCCCCTTTTTATCCGTGGGGACTGGCCATTCTAAAACTGCAGATATTTTTTGGGGATCCATCGCAACTCCATCGGTTGATCAACCACAAAAAGGAAATGCTGCTCTGCTCAAAGCTGCATTTTTCAGCTTTAGCATACAGCCCATGCTTGCGCAGCTGCTCCAGTACACTCCTGACGTGATCTCTATGTGTCTCCAGGGATGAGGAAAAAAATCAGGATGTCATCCAGATACACAATCACATAGATGTCCAGGATGTCCCTAAAAATGTCATTCACAAAGTGTTGGAATGTAGTCGGTGCATTACAGAGACCGAATGGCATAACGAGGTACTCAAAGTGCCCAAAGCGAGTGCGGAAGGCGGTCTTCCACTCATTCCCCTCCCGAATGCGCACCAGATTATAGGCTCCCCTGAGGTCTAGTTTGGTAAAGATGGAGGCCGTGTTTAGCCTCTGAAATAATTCAGGGACTAAGGGAAGGGGGTACCGGTTCTTCACAGTGATCTTATTCAGGTCACTATAGTCTACGCAGGGCCTCAGGGACTGGTCCTTCTTCTCTACGAAAAAGATTCCCGCCCTGGCTGGTGAAGTGGAAGAATAAATCCCTTCCGCAGACTGTCATCAATGTATTCTTTTAGGGGGCCCAACTCTCGTTCAGACAGCGGGAAGATTCGGCCGCAGGGAATTTCAGATCCTGTGAGCAGGTCAATAGGGCAGTCATAGGCCCGGTGCGGAGGGAAAATCTCTGCACCTCTCGGGCTGAACACGTCAAGGAAATGATGGTATGCGGAGGTCACAGTTTGTGCTAGATCTGTATCTGTATTCACACACAACAAGGTTGGGGGCCCTGGTGATGACTTTAGGAAACAGTGCTCCAGGCAGTATAGTGAGTGAAATTGAACAGATCCAGTCTTCCAGTTAATTTGGGGATCATGAGCCTGTAACCATGGGAGCCCCAAAATCACTGGAAATAGAGGGGACGCAATAGCATCCAAGCAGAGGAGTTCCTGGTGGTGGCCTGCTACTGTGGTGCATAAAGGAGGGGTCTCTCGATCTACCAACCGATTTAATTTGTGAACCATCAGCCAGAAAAATATTCAACCCTCGTTCTTTGGACAATAACGGAATTCGTTGCTGAACTGCAAAGTTAAGGTCCACAAAGCAACTGCAGGCCCCAGAATCAATAATAGCCATTACCTGCACAGTTCTTCCTGGGAGCTGGAACGAGATGGGCACGACTACATGAGTAGGGTCATCTACACAGGTTGGAGACATAGAAAAAATGGTAGAGTACTTACATAGCTTCTCAGGACAGGAACCCACCATGTGACCCGCTGCTCTGCAGTATAGGCATAGATTATTCACTCTGCATCTGTGGCGTTCCTCAGCTGTGAGAGATGGCCGCATTAACCCAAGTTGCATAGGCTCTGTTCCGTCCGCACTTTCAGAACTCCGATTGCTGACTGCAGGATGTGATGGCATTGGGACCCGTGGTAACATCCATGTAGACCTTGACCCTTGACCAGACCTTTCCTGCCTTCATTCCCGTAACCTATGGTCAATCTGAATTGCCAGGGTGATTAATTTCTCCAAAGAATCAGGCACACCTACCCTGGCCAATTCATCCTTTAGGGGCTCGGATAATCCTAGGCGGAACTGATGGCGCAGTGCTGCATCATTCCATTGTGTATCTCTAGACCAACGCCTGAATTCCGAGGCATAATCCTCTGCTGCCTGGCGTTCCTGCTGCAGAGAATGTAGGGCTGCTTTGGCCGAAGCAGCTCGCTCAGGATCGTCATATAATTGTGACATCGCCTTGAAAAATTCTGCCACAGAGTTCACATCCGGATGGCGAGCCTCCAATAGATGATGTGCCCAAGCCTGTGGTTCACCCTGCAGTAAGGATATCACAAATCCCACCTTCACAAATTCGGATGCAAATGTTCGAGGTTGGAGGTCGAAGTAGAGCTGGCAGGAATTCAGGAAGGCCCGAAACTTCCCTCGATCTCCATGGAACTGATCAGGCATTGGGACTCGAGGCTCCGGCGGGGGAATGGAGAACACTGCTCCAGCAGAGGGTCCTGCGGGGCTACTGGTAGGAGGTGAACCGACCGGGTCTGATGCTGTAACAGTAGGAACAGCTAGGGCCTGGACGCATCCCTCCAATCCAAAAGTTTTAACCCTCTTCCAGCGTCTTGACAGCTTGGGTAAGCGCGGACAGATGGTGGCACATCTCTTCCCAGGGAGAGGGTCCTCCTCCAGACTCCGTCATGGCCGTATGGTTCTGTTAGGGACCAGCCAGTGGTAGCCTCTAGCGTTCCACAGACCAGAATTCCCCAGGGCGCGGAATTTAAGTTCCGACCTGCTTGTTCTCCAGAGCCCCTGATGGTGGGAATGGACTTGGAGCAAGCCGAGACTAGGTCGCGGCCCCTGGGTGCAACCAGCTGTGGTAGAGGCACCTGACGGTGGTACGCAGCAGGTGAGAGTCTGATGTGAGGAGGTAGAGTAAGCGAGGTCAGACAGACCGGGTCGGTAACAGCGGAGCAGGTCAGTACAAAACGGCAGGCAGAAGAATAAACGGGTCACGGTCCGGGTTTGGCAACAGGAGATCAAAAGTGCAGGAGCAGGCAGGAGAATGGTCAGGCAAGCCAGGGGTCAGAGCAGGAGAAGTCAGCAGATCAGGATCAGGCAGGGTCAGTAGCAAAGTAAACTCACAGGAACACAGGAAAGGCCATATGGCACTTGAGCATTGCAAGAGCTGGGTTTAAATAGCCCGCCCGACTCCTGACAGGCGCTCTTGGGTCCTAGTGCTTGCCCAGCACCGTCATTGGTGACAGGCGCGCCTGGGTCCTAGTGCCCGCCTGCCTGTACGTTTTGTCAGGATTCTACGCATGTGCGGATTTGATCGCCGCAGCGATCTTCCCATTCCCTGACAGTGTACATTTTCTTCTTCTGTCTCTTGTTTGTCTTTTTTTTTTCTCCTTTCTCACGGAACCGGGGCAGCCCAGGGTAAGGTCGCATTTGAGGATTGGACCGTTCTGCTTAGGGTATTTTGGCAGCTGAATTCCGTTGACTCAGTATGGCTTTAAACCTTTGAAGATTTTTTTCTCAAAATATCCATGGTTTTAATTCTCCGACCAAGAGTTCTAAAGTGTTCCATCATCTTAAGTCCCAAGACGTGGATGTAGTCTGTCTGCAGGAGACAAGGTTTTCTCAATCTTCCGTGCTAGCTCTCTCACCATTATCCGACCTTTTTCTCTGCTTCGGCCCTTGAGAAGCATAGGGACGTGGTGATTGCTTTTAGACGCAATCTGCTGTTTACTTGCAACCTGTAAATAGCTGATCCCACCGGCAGGCATTTGCTCCTCCGGGGTACCCTTTGGGACCAGGTGGTGACCCTGGTGGGTTATTACGAGCCACATAGATTTCAACACAAATTCTTTTCTCACTTGTTGAAGGTGATTTCCCACCACCAACGTGGTATTCTCTTATAGCTGGGCGATTCGAATGTTGCTCTTAATTCCTCTGTCAATCGCTGATACCTGAGGGACCCCTAGCCATGACCTCTCAGGAATCTAAATTGCGTGATACGCTGCAAGCTGATGGTTTGGTAGATGTCTGGCGGGAAATGCATCCTACGTTGCGGGAATACACTTTTTATTCGGCTCCACACCTGAGCTTTTGTAGAATAGATCACGTCTTCATTTCCTTCCAACATTTATCTTTAATTCAAAAGATTGTCATCTCGACCTCACCCTGGTCTGACCATGACCCGTTGGTTTTTTCACTGTGTCTTTCAGGTATGGCTCGGCCCTCTTTTCTGTGGAGACTCAATGAATCCCTGCTCACCACTCAGGCTTCTTGCTCCCAGGTTCTTTCACACATTCAATCCTATTTTACGTACAATCTGGGTTCTGTATCCTCGACCGTCTCTGTGGGAGGCTCACAAAGCCACCATTAGGGGTCACCTGATTCAAATTGCCTCGTCCAGGAATGGGCCAAAAAGAAGAGGATGTTGGAATTGACCTCGCGATTGACCGTGGTATACGCTACCTGGAAAGCCTTCCCGACTACGGCCAATAGGAAAACTCGAGATGTGGTGGCTGCTGAACTTGATCTTCTTTCCACTACACGGGCTGAGAAGGCCTTACGTTGGGCCGGACATAGGTTTTATACATGCGCCAATAAACCAGGGACAATGTTGGCCAAGAAACTTTATTCGCTAGGTCGCACGCATAAACCTGTTAAACTCAGAGTGAGGGGCGGTGGCCTTACCTCGGACCCTGTGAAGATTATACATAGATTTGCGGATTTTTTTGTCCTCCCTTTACCAGAAACCGAATACCTTTGTCGTGCAACATGCTGATAGTTTTTTCGCTGAGCTGCGCTTACCCTCCTTATCCGTTGCAGCCTGGGATGCCCTGAATGCGGATATCTCCGAGTCTGAACTCTACCAAGCCATCAAATCTTTGAAGGCCTCCAAGGCTCCAGGCCCAGATGGGTTTTCTGGGCTCCACTCTAAAAAAAAATCTGCCAATTTCCTCACTTGGCGGCCTTTTTCAATTCTTTGAATCAGGGTTCCCGGCTTTCTTTGGAGTCTCTTTAGGCGCATATTACTATTATCCCTAAGACGTCTGAAGATGCCTTTGAGTGAGTGCGTATTTCTGCCATTTTTCACGGAGCACCGCCATCGAGTTTTAACCAGTCACCTGGCACTTTATAGTCACATAGACTGTCATTTATATCGAACCTCTATTATCAGGTTGTCGTTCAATACCATTTAATTTGAATCATAATTTTAGCGCTTCACTGTTTCATCTAACTTTAAATACAATATTACACAAAATGTTGGCTTTTATTCAGTCATACACTTTGAGCATTACTACTTCTATATGTTTGGAAAAATGCCAAATGCAAACGATAGTGTTTATGTATAAGCAGTGTTCAAACGGTTCTTACCCAGAGAAACTATAAGAAATTTCTGATTACTTGCAATGGGTAAACAGTTGCTCTTACCACACACACTGTTGCACATACTTCAACTTTAAGCTCTGGTTCACAGCAGTGTGTTTTGTCATCAAATCTGACAGTTCAAAATTGCATTACAAGTCACACCCCATTTGCGGCAAAGGAACTGTTCAAATCATTGTGACTCACATTGCAGCGACTTTAAAAAGGGTCCTGCACTAGTTTACTGCGATTTCATTGCAACTTACATTGACTTCTGTTAAATGAAGTCGCAAACCACAATTAAATCAGACATCAAAATTGCACTGAATGGGGAAAGAACAAAAAGAGGGCGCACAGGCCTAGTGCATTACCATAAAAAATGTTTAATAAAAAATAAAGTAGGTGTTGTACTCACAAACGACAATATAGTCAAGGCACATCATAGAAGAACAGCTGGATCAACACCGCGCTGAGTAACAGTCCACAATAGGGAGTTTAGACATCCAAAAGGCTGACGCGTTTCGAGGACTTGCCTCTTCCTCAGAGCCAACTGACCAAATGTCTGCTCCCTCTTTTATATGCTCACTACTAGTTAAACCAAAGGTCACATGGGCCGTCCTGGACACTCCCCTGTGCAGGTGGAGGAGTCACAGGGGCAATCGACATAATGTAAGTAAACACGAAAGGTCTATAAAAAATACATACACATATATATATATATACACGCACAAATAAAACCATTGAAACTAGTGACAATCATAAAATCATATGAACCATAAGAAGTGTGCACAGTGGAAAATAAATAAATAAATGGAAAGTTACACATATATAAAAAATAATAAAAATCCTTCCCTGGTGATGCACTGCACTGCTCGCCTTTAAATAAATAAATGGATGGATGAGCAACGCTACGAAGCTGCCTAGTGCTCTGCTTGCCATAGACAACCATGGGACATGGATTTAATATAGAGAGTAGATCTGAAACCCAGCAGAGACACTTATTAATTCATAGAGATGCAGCCTACAGGGTGTGTGCTTATCATTCTAGTATAGTCATATGATGAAACGTAGGTATGTGTGGCAATGTAGTGCACCATGGATGGATATGCATATGCAATACTATATACAAGAACAAAGGAGATAAATCACTAGTAAAACATAAATGTTGATATAAAAAGTTACAAACAACTTCTTAATATGGCTCACAAAGTTTAAATAAAATAAAATTAAATAAGTATTGTTACAATATAGTATAATATCTGGTAAAATGGTATAGTGTATGGTATATGTGTGCATGCATAGACATGGAAGCATAAGAAATATAAATATATAGGAAAAAAGAAGAAAAAAAAAAAAATAAAAAAAAAATAAAATAAATAATTATATAAAAAATGTACAAAAGATGTATATATGTGTTATATATAAGAACTATATAAAAATGTCAAAGGCGCTATGGAACAAGCACTTGCTGGATAAGAAAGCAGTGCTCGAAGAGAGCTCACTGGACAACATGCGTGCGCACATGTGTGTGTAACACATCCACATGAGCAACTGCTTTTTAGTAAAAAACATGTCTATACATACACACATAAACCCACACACACATATGGAAACTGAATTAAAAAATGGGTGACCAATGAATGACCCATAGACACAAGCGCATGGGAATGCGGTCATACGCAAGCACCTAAGGGTGACACAATAAATATGAAGTGAGCAACCTAATGTGTAAGGATGCAGGGTAATGGTAGCTATACTGATGATACTATAGTAATCATAGCTGATGAAAATGAATATATCTAAAGCATACATCTGTAGTGGATGGTGTACCCACTATAGGTCACAAGGGAAATGATGGAACTAGCACTAAAGAGGGGGGGGGGAGAGAAAGGAAAAAAAAAAAAAAAGGAGGGGGTTTGGGAGAGAGACAAAAAGGATGAGAGTAGGACTCTAGGGAACATGTGCAGCTCAGCAGAAGGTGCCTATGCATAACGGGGAGTCAGTGGATGACCCCATGTATCTCAAGATCTTCATTAAGCCCAGTGGGTGAGAGGGAACCCAGAGTGAAGATCCAATAGGTCTCCCTCTTACATAGTCTTTGGAATTTTCTTCCACCATCTGAATCTCCTGTGATGGATTCAATCCCAAATACTTTCATGCCCGATGGGTCACCACTGTGTGCCTCCTGAAAGTGCCGTGGTACGGAATATTTGTTTTTGCCTTTATTGCTCTCCTTGTAATTAATGATGTTACATTTGTGTTCGCCAAACCTGACCCTCAAGGGGCGCATGGTTCGGCCAACATATAGGAGGCCACAGGGACAGATGAGCCCATAGATCACAAAAGAAGTACCACAGTTGATGAACTGCTTAATCTTATATGTACGGCCATTGGTGGCAGCCACCTCTTTCTTTCTGTGGCACATGTATTTGCAGGTTCCACAATTGCTCACACCGCATTTGAAACTGCCACTTTGATCAAACAGGGCAGACCAAGGATTGACCGTATTCCTGGCACCAGCAGGAGGCTTCTTAATTCTACTGGGTGCTATGTGACTCCTGAGATCCCTAGGTTTCCTGAACACAATTTCGGGTCTGGGGGCAAGGCTCTGACCAAGAACTGGGTCCTGCTTAAGAATTTTCCAATGCTTTTGGATGCTTCGCTGTATGTCGAAGGCTTTAGTATTGAACCTGGTGCAAAACCTGACCTGGTTATTAAATTTATTGTTGGGGTCTTTAGTGGCTTTTTTGGCAGCTGTGTGTGGTGTATGCAGTGGACTCTCTTCATATTGGCCCCAATACTTCTGGTATGCTTCCTCGATGTGGACCTCACTGTAGCCTTTTTCAAGGAACTTGGTCCTCAAGATGGCGCTCTGTTCCTCATAATCACCTCTGGTGGTGCATGTTCTCCTTAACCTGCAGTACTGACCAAAAGGGACATTACGGATCCATTTGGGGTGGTGATGGCTACTAGCGTGCAAGTAGGAATTGCCTGCGCTAGGCTTAAAATGCGTTTTAGAGCAGATGTTGCCATCAGAGTCTGTCCGTAGTTCAAGATCTAGGAACACCAGACTGTTGGCATCCACCACATGTGTGAAGCCGATTCCAAAGGGGTTATTTTGGCAGTGTGCAAGAAACCCATCCAGATCCTCGTCTGACCCTTGCCAGATGATTAAAATATCGTCTATATATCTGGCGTACAGGGCCAGATTGCCCCGATATGGGTTGTTGTTCCATATTGATTCCTCCTCCCAATACCCCATGAAGAGGTTTGCATAGCTGGGGGCAAATCTGGCTCCCATAGCCGTGCCTCTAATTTGTCTGTAGAAGTTCCCTTGAAAGGAGAAGTAATTATGTGTGAGGGTATAATGGATGGCTTTTTGCAGGAAAGCTACTTGAATGGGAGGTTTGTCACTATTGTCCAAAAAGTGTTTGATGGCAAACATGCCATATTGATGTTCGATGGATGTGTAAAGCGAAGTGACATCCAAGGATAACCATTTATATTCTGGACACCACTTCGAGGAAGATAGGATCTCCAACATATGCCCAGAGTCTCGGACGTAGGATGGTAGACTCACGACTAGTTCCTGGAGGAAATAATCAATGTAGCATCCCAAATTGCTGGAGATACTATCAATGCCAGCTATGATGGGTCTACCAGGGGGATTAGTCAGGTCTTTGTGAATTTTTGGTATATGGTAAAAATAAGGGGTCAGTGGGTGTTGTTTGAGCAGGAATTGATATTCATTGTTTGATAGTATTTTATTGGTCAGAGCCTCATCCAGCAACCCTTTTAAAGCATCTTTGTATTCCGGTAGGGGGTCTCTACGGAGCTGTTCGTAGGTGTTACAATCTCCTATCAGTCTAAAAGCTTCCAAAAGATATACATCTTTGTCCTGGATGACCAGACCACCCCCTTTGTCAGCTTGTCTTATGATAATATCATCTCTGTTTTTGATGTTCAAAATCAAAATCAAAATCAGATCAAAATTGCACTCATCTGCGGGTATACAATCGAGTGGAAGTAGCGAGATTTTAAAGCAGCATTGGTGTGAACCAAGACTAAAAACATGACAATCTATTTTAATTACATTTACAAAAAAGTGTGTTTCACACATAGAACTGAAAGTTTAAAACATATGCTTACCTGGTTAAGGCAGCAACATTCCCTAGTGTATAAAATACAGCAAAAAGTTTTATTCCAGCACCAGGAACCCAAAGCAGTGCGCTCCCCTATTAAAAGACACAGACAATATGAAGAACATGCACGTTTATGATTGCTCTACCAATGTTTTATTATCAGTTGTTCAATATACAAAAAGTTAGAATTTTCTAAGAGCCTCATGTGCAAATCATCTTTTGGCCCTAGGTTCACAGTTTCCTGCATTCTGCAAGCTGGTTGCAGGTACAGGAATTGCACCTGTTCCCGCACCTGCAACCAATTTGCGGTGCTCTTGCGAGAAGCTCAGGGCTGCCATTCTGACCATGCGGTTTCCCTGCAGCCATGTTTTTAAAATGGTGCACGATTCCTGCAGGAATCGTGGGCACAGCAGCTCATTCAAATGAATGTGCTGCCGTGCCCGAGCAAATGCAGACCCCACAGCCTGCAATACTGTGAACCTAGACTTAAGCTAGCCAGATCTTGATTGCACTACTAGAACCACTTAGTCCTTAGTTAATTGTGCTTTGGAGAAATGTCAATGAATAAAATAATGATCACTCATTAGTAACTGACTTTTCATCCTGTAAAATCTCTGTAAACAATAAGGAGTACATAATACTTGCCAGATTTTATCTGTTTGATATATTAATTTATACAAAGATTAGCATAAGCAAGGTTCGGTTTGCTGTATTACTTTTGTGAAGTTATGGCCAATTCCCACCAGATACAGTCCAGTGTGTTTTTTTTCTGCATCAAAAAACATGGACAATATAGGGGGTTTCAATAGCATATTTCACAGCAGTACACTGCGTTAAAGTGCAGTAACAAAAATTAAAACATGCTGCATTTTTTTCTGCATGGAACAGCACTGGAAAGCAGGCAAAACGCACTGCAATGCGTTTTTGCCTGCAATTTCTCTAAAGGACAAGTTCACCTTTTAGTAAAAATAATAAATGCACTTTTTTTGCAGGTTATTTTTGACTGCAGGAGCCTGTAAAGCATTGCACCAGCAATCAGCAGCAGGGATGAGTCATCAGTTATTAACCGGTTGCCAACCAACCACAGTACATTTTGCTGCGGCAGGGCGGCACCGCTGCGCAAAATCACGTATATATATATATACGCGATTTTGCATATCGGGTAGGGGCACACGCGAGGAGCGCGACCGCCCTACCCACGCCGCAGATCGCGGACACGGTGTCAATCACTGGGTCCTGGCCGGTGATTACCCGCTGGAGCCCAGCTTTTACCGGCAATCACTGACACGGAGGACAGCTGCAGTGTTTACACTGCAGCTCTCCTCCCTGTCAGTTTCCAGCACACTGTCCTGGACAGCAGAGTTCAGCTTTCCAGATCAGTGTGTTACTGTGAAGAACACACACCATGTCCCATAGTGACACTCTCCTCACACAGTTAACCCTTCGATTGCCTAAAAATGTTAACCCCTTCCTCCCCAGTGCCATTAGTACAGCATCAGTGTTTTTTTTGCAGTGATCACAGTGACCCCGAGTCACTTCCCCCCTAGTGTCAGATTGTCCGCCGTAGTCCCGCCATAAGTCGCTGATTGCCGCCATTATTAGTATAAAAAAAATAATAAATTTACACATATTGGGATTTTTTTTTTAGCAAAGACATGGAGCAGAATACATTTTGGCCTAAATTTATGATGAAATTTGATTGTTAAATTTTTTTACTGGACATGTTTTATAGCAAAAAGTCCAACATGTGTTTTTTTTTCAAAATGATCGGACTTTTTTTTATAGCACAAAAAATAAAAACCGCATAGGCGATCAAACACCACCGAAAGAAAGCTCAAATTGTGGGGGAAAAAAAGAACGTAAATTTAATTTGGGTGCAGCGTCGCATGACCGCGCAATTGTTAAAGTAACGAAGCGATGTAGCACAACCACTTCTGTAACCGCTTCCTGACTACCCTATAGCAGAAATACTGCTACAGAGCGGCACCGGTGCGCAAAAATCACATATACATACACGTGATTCGAGCTCCGGTGATTTTCACGCCCCTCCCAGATAGCGGCAGATTGCCTGTCAGTACAATAGTCATCACAATTAACCCCTTGATTGCCAGGAACACGCTCATACACAATAAACCTCCATTGCTAGTATAGTGTCTGAACGGATCAATATCTTTGATCAGATCAGCACTATACCAGCATTCACATTAGTATAGTGTCCCCAAAAACACAGTGTTAGCGGCATCAGCCCCAGCACCTGCATTTAGCCCCTACGCTTACCCCTTCTCCCCCAGCAAGTGCAGTGTCAGTAGGTCACTGTCACTGAATACACTGCACACAAAACCGCAGTGTTTGCAGAATCAGGCCTGATCTCTGTTAGCACTTGCTGGTAAATTTTGATGACTCATTTGCAATAGAGTGTCAGTAGTGCCACGCTACCTTTTAGTGCACTGGCAAGCACCAGTGGCCTAGTACATCCTAGTCTTTCACATACCTCTTAGATTATAAGCTCCAAGGAGCAGGGCCCTCCTAACCCTCTTGTATTGAACTGTATTGTTGCTGTATTGTCTCCCGTTATATTGTAAAGCGCTGAGCAAACTGTTGGCGCTATATAAATTCTGTATAATAATAATACCAGCACTGCAGTATCACTTGGTGACATGGCGAGTCCCATAAGTGAACTAATTTGTAATTACTTGAA
Organism: Staurois parvus; assembly: GCF_062004578.1. Lineage (NCBI taxonomy): Eukaryota > Metazoa > Chordata > Amphibia > Anura > Ranidae > Staurois > Staurois parvus. Next base: position 101,864 of record NW_028318721.1, on the reverse strand, counting down.
GTAATTTGTAATTTGAAGTGACACTCACTATTACTATTTTTGAAGTGACATTCTCTAGAAGTGACTTTGGTGGTTATTTATTTACAAGCCGGTTATTGTTATTGGTATTTACAAGCTGGTGCGGTGCCGAGCACAAGTATTGTCCCGCAGCCACCAAGAATTCGCACACAGGCCCGTAGAGCCCCTAGTATCCTTCTGTATGTGTTTGCAAATCCCGAATGGCAGCCTACAAATTCTGCAGCACCTGTACTTCCCCCATTCACTGCCCAACCGGGAATTCAAGTGGAAATAGCAAATTTAACTACTCCCCTTGATTTTTTGTAGCCGTTTTTCAGGGAAGATCTGTATGCATTGATTGGGGATCAAAGCAATTTATATGCACAACAATTTATCGCCGTTCGTTAGTGGGCTAAATGTTCGGCTGTTTTTCGGTATTTTGGCAGATTTTTTTTATCGGTAAAGTTGGGAAAAAATCGGCCGATTTTCGCGGCAATGATGGGCAAATTGGCCGATCTTTTACCGATAAAAAAATTTGCGCATGAGCAGTGACCTGCAAGAGGAAGACAAAAAGAAGAAGAAAAAAGAAGAAGAGGATGAAGAAGAAGAGGAAGAGGATGAAGAAGAAGAGGATGAAGAAGAAGAGGAAGAGGATGAAGAAGAGGAGGAAGAGGATGAAGAAGAGGAGGAATAAGAGGATGAGGAAGAAGAGGAAGAAGAGGGTGAAGAAGAAGAGGAAGGAGAAGAAGAGGAAGGAGAAGAAGAGGAAGGAGAAGAAGAGGAAGGAGGGGAAGAAGAAGGAGGGGAAGAAGAAGGAGGGGAAGAGGAAGGAGGGGAAGAGGAAGGAGGGGAAGAGGAAGGAGGGGAAGAGGAAGGAGGGGAAGAAGAAGGAGGGGAAGAGGAAGGAGGGGAAGAGGAAGGAGGGGAAGAGGAAGGAGGGGAAGAGGGAGAAGGGGAAGAGGGAGAAGGGGAAGAGGAAGAAGGGGAAGAGGAAGAAGGGGAAGAGGAAGAAGGGGAAGAGTGAGAAGGGGAAGAGGGAGAAGGGGAAGAGGGAGAAGGAGAAGGGGAAGGGGAAGAGGAGGAAGAGGAGGAAGAGGAAGAGGAGGAAGAGGAAGAGGAGGAAGAGGAGGAAGAGGAGGAAGAGGAAGGAGGAAGGGGAGGAGGAGGAGGAAGAAGAAGAGGAGGATGAAGAAGAGGAGGAAGAAGAAGAAGAAGAGGAGGAAGAAGAAGAAGAGGATGATGAAGAAGAGGAGGAAGAAGAGGAGGAAGAAGAGGAGGAAGAAGAAGAAGAGGATGAAGAAGAGGAAGAAGAAGAAGAGGATGAAGAAGAGGATGAAGAAGAAGAGGATGAAGAAGAGGATGAAGAAGAGGAAGAAGAGGATGAAGAAGAAGAGGATGAAGAAGAAGAGGATGAAGAAGAAGAGGGTGAAGAAGAAGAGGGTGAAGAAGAAGAGGGTGAAGAAGAAGAGGGTGAAGAAGAAGAGGGTGAAGAAGAAGAGGGTGAAGAAGAAGAGGATGAAGAAGAAGAGGATGAAGAAGAAGAGGATGAAGAAGAAGAGGATGAAGAAGAAGAGGATGAAGAAGAAGAGGATGAAGAAGAGGAAGAAGAAGATGAAGAAGAAGATGAAGAAGAGGAAGAAGAAGATGAAGAAGAGGAAGAAGAAGAGGAGGCATTCCAGTCCGGCAAAAAGTGTCCCTGCAGAGAGCTCCGCTATTTCTTTGACAGTTCCTTGACATTTATAGCAGTTGCAACAATGTATCTATTTGTTTCCGAATAAAAACATCTGTATCCTAAATGGATACAAATAGATACATTGTTGCAACCGCTATAAATGTCAAGGAACTGTCAAAGAAATAGCGAAGCTCTCTGCAGGGACACTTTTTGCCGGCTCTAGGCGGGATGAAAATCGGCCAATTTTTTTTACCGTTGCTGGTAACGTCGGCCGCTTGAACGACCGATTTTTCATTTTTTAAAGAAAAATCGGCCGATTTTCGACCCATCTATGGCCTGCATAAGTCCCGGATGTGACGAAACGCGTCAAAGGAAGTGACGTCGGACACACAGGGGACAAAACGGAAGTGGCACGGCAGCCATCTTAGAGACTGGAACCGCATGTCAAACACTCTGGAAGCTGCTTGGCAACCCTCTGAGGTTTGAGGCATGGGAAAAAATGCTTTTTAACTCATGTTACATTGTAAGCAGATTTATTAAAAGTTGTATTTTTATATTTATAAAAACGGAATCACATTATATATTGCAGTTATATATTACCTGCATGGATACCTTGAAGTCCTTGGGAAGGTTCTGTTATGCCATGAGGACATTCAGGATGGTATGGTGATTGATATCCTAAGGAATACGCTTCGGGAATGGAGGAGAGGAAGCGTGGTGCTGCTGATTCCCACATTATAAGGCGTGTTTATTTTGATCTTCTAGTAAGGGTATATATGCCTTGTACAGTAGAAGTGTACACTGGTGTGATCACTGGCTTTGTTGTATTCACAGAGTGAAGCACCATCACTTATTTTGCACAGTGTTCACTTATTTTTACCACTATTTTTGATCTATATGAATTTTTGCACTTATTTTAAAGTGGTATGAATATATTGGGAAGAGTATTTATGAATTTTGGTATTAAGGTAATATACTATCTGAGTTTCTCTTTTTTTGAGGTATTCTCTGTTCTATTGAGAGCCAGTGGAAGGGCTCAGCATCAAAGGATCCGTTAAATTGGATTGTGGACACTTAATTTTTATTTTGAAGTGACACTCACTATTACTATTTTTTAAGTGACATTCTCTAGAAGTGACTTTGGTGGTTATTTATTATTTTTCATGTATTATTCTTCACAAATTATTGTTTGGAGCGATTATTGTTAATTATTGTATATAATGTTTTGAATTCATTAGGAGAATTGCACATAGTTCTCACATCACATTTGGTGGGTAGATTTATTTACAGTGGGGCAAAAAAGTATTTAGTCAGCCACCAATTTTGCAAGTTCTCCCACTTAAAAAGATGAGAGAGGCCTGTAATTGGCATCATAGGTAGACCTCAACTATGAGAGACAAAACGAAAAAACAAATCCAGACAATCACATTGGCTGATTTGGAAAGAATTTATTTGCAAATTATGGTGGAAAATAAGTATTTGGTCAACCTACAAACAAGCAAGATTTCTGGCTCTCACAGACCTGTACCTTCTTCTTTAAGAGGCTCCTCTGTCCTGCACTCATTACCTGTATCAATGACACCTGTTTGAACTTGTTATCAGTATAAAAGACACCTGTCCACAACTTCAAGCAGTCATACTCCAAACTCGACTATGGTGAAGACCAAAGAGCTGTCGAAGGACACCAGAAACAAAATTGTAGACCTGCACCAGGCTGGGAAGACTGCATCTGCAATAGGCAAGCAGCTTGGTGTGAACAAATCAACTGTGGGAGCAATAATTAGAAAATAGAAGACATACAAGACCACTGATAATCTCCCTCAATCTGGGGCTCCATGCAAGATCTCACCCCGTGGGGTCAAAATGATCACAAGAACGGTGAGCAAAAATCCCAGGACCACAAGGGGGGACCTAGTGAATGACCTGCAGAGAGCTGGGACCAACGTAACAAAGGCTACCATCAGTAACACACTACGCCGCCAGGGACTCAGATCCCTCAGTGCCAGACGTGTTCCCCCTGCTTAAGCCAGTACATGTCCGGGCCCATCTGAAGTTTGCTAGAGAGCATTTGGATGAGAATGTCATATGGTCAGATGAAACCAAAATAGAACTGTTTGGTAGAAACACAACTTGTCGTGTTTGGAGGAGAGAGAATGCTGAGTTGCATCCAAAGAACACCATACCTACTGTGAAGCATGGGGTGGCAACATCATGCTTTGGGGCTGTTTCTCCACAAAGGGACCAGGACGACTGATCCATGTACAGGACAGAATGAATGGGGCCATGTATCGTGAGATTTTGAGTGCAAACCTCCTTCCATCAGCAAGGGCATTGAAGATGAAACGTGGCTGGGTCTTCCAACATGACAATGATCCCAAACATACCGCCCGGGCAATGGAGTGGCTTTGTAAGAAGCATTTCAAGGTCCTGGAGTGGCCTAGCCAGTCTCCAGATCTCAACCCCATAGAAAACCTTTGGAGGGAGTTGAAAGTCTGTGTTGCCCAGAGACAGCCCCAAAACATCACTGCTCTAGAGGAGATCTGCATGGAGGAATGGGCCAACATACTAGCAACAGTGTGTGCCAACCTTGTGAAGACTTACAGGAAATGTTTGACCTCTGTCATTGCCAACAAAGGATATATAACAAAGTATTTGTCATTTTCCAGAAACTTGTGGAAAAAAAATAAATCTTCCATGGACTCAATATGCCTCTCAGCAGATAGCTTAGGGTGTCTACGTTCCGAAAAGGGGTCATTTGAGGGTATTTGTACTATCCCGGTATTTTAGCACCTCAAGAAATGTGATAAGCAGTCAGAAAGTAAAAGCTGTGTAAATTCCATTATCTATACCATAGTTTGCAGATGCTATAACTTTCACACAAAGCAATCAATATACACTTATTGGGATTTTTTTTTTTATTTAAATATTTATTACATTTTTCAGATAAATACATATTGCACTTATAATCACATAAAACCAACAAATAACTTTTATTCATTTCTAATCTCCTTTTCCCACTCCCTCCCTCCCTCCCCCATCACCTACCCTACAATACTTTCGTCACTTCCAATTATAAGGGAGATATTCTTGCTATACACTCTGTCCACTTCTATTTCAACTTTAACTTAAACTCCTCCCACTTGCCCCATCTCAAGTAATATGATTCCATCCTATCTTCTTGCATATAAATGATTTTTTCCATCCTACAGATCTGGTCAACTCTCTCCATCCAGTCCTCCTCCCTCGGCACCTCTACTTTCCGACAGAACTTGGGTATTAACCCTTTTGCTGCATTTAGATAATACCAAATACCCGTCTCCTTATATTTGTTCACAGAATACTCTGTACAATGAAAGAGACAAGTCTCTGGATCCAAACCAACATCAATTTCAGTTATCCTCCTAATTAAATTCACTATCTGCTTCCAGAATACTTGGATTTTTGGGCACCCCCACCATACATGATATACCGTGCCACGCTCTCCACCCTCTCCAACACCACAGTGACTTCTCACTACTCATCTTATTTTCCTCTTCCGGTGTAATATGCCACCTTGTCATGCACTTATAATTCATTTCCACCTCTCTCATGGATATATTCTCATGAATTAATCTAAATATTTTCCTCTGTTTATCCTCATCAATCTCCACTCCCAAATCTCTTTCCCAATTAACTATATACTTTGGCTTTGTATTTGTGTCTAAATCAGTGAGAATCCTATATATCTTTGCTGTTCCGAGTCTCCCATCTCCCCTTGATTCAAGCAGTCTCTTAGATTCCACTCTTTTCTAGATCTTAGGGGTTTTGGGAGATTTTGGGAGATTCCTAACAAAGTGTTTCAATTGGTTCATCTATCTTAGTGAACACTTCTCCACCCTCCTTTTCCAAATCCTTAAGTGATTTCAATTTCCCCTCCACCATTATGTCTCTCAACTGGGCATTTTCCTTCTTAATCCATTTTCCCACAATCTTCTCCTGCCCTGGGGGAAAAAATTTTGTGTTCTTCAATGGCATTTATTGTGAGTTAAACTCCCATCCCATTTGTTTGTGCATTACATCCCAAACTCTCCAAACATTCAATGTGTACAAACTAGTGTTATCCTCTAATTCTCTATATTGCGCTGGAATCCATACAACTTCCCTCAATATCCTTCCACTCAGTGTATTTTCTATTTTAACCCAACTTTTCCCACCTGGGTTGTGTGTCCAATCAAATATTCTTGACAGAATTACTGCTTTATAGTATCTTTTAAAATCTGGCACTCCCAAGCCCCCCCGTTCTTTAGTTCTACTTAAAACTTCATAAGATATTCTAGGTTTTTTATTCCTCCATATATATCTTATTATAATTTTTTTAATTATCTTAAAATAAACCTCAGGAAGTTTGATGGGGACCATCTGAAATTTGTATAGGATTTTAGGTATAATTATAATTTTTATCAAGTTTATGCGTCCTAACCAAGTCGGGATTCCGCCTCCCATTTTCCTTAATTCTAACTTTATCTAATTTAATAATGTAATATAATTTAATTTATATAGATTCTGATATGAGGTCGTAAGTTTTATTCCTAAATACTTTAACTCTCTTTTCTTCCATTTAAAGGGAAATTCTCTTTGTAAGTTTTCACTTTCACTATTTGAGAGATTAATATTCAGAATCTCCGTCTTAGTTATATTGATTTTCAAGTTTGATAGTTCCCCATATTCCCTCAGGCTCTTCATTACATTTGGGAGTGTTATCCTGGGATTCCCCACATAGAACAAGAGATCATCCGCAAATGCAGCCACCTTATGTTCTCTATCACCTATCTGAATACCCTTAATGTCCACATTCATCCTAATTGTAGACAATAGAGACTCCAAGGACAAAACATACAATAATGGAGACAACGGGCACCCCTGTCTTGTACCATTTGACATCCCTAAAGGATCAGACCTCTCACCATTTACCATGATTACTGCGGAAGGCCCACTGTACAACTTTCTTATCCACTCTCTCATCCTGGCACCTATCCCCAGGACTTCTAAAGTATCCATCATGTAACCCCAGCTAAATCTGTCAAATGCCTTTTCAGCATCAATCGACAGCACCACTACCGGGTTTTTCCCTTTTCTACTATTCTGGATGAGCAACAGGGATCTCAACCCATTATCCCTGCCCTCTCTTCCTGGAACAATGCCCACCTGATCTCCATGGATCCAGTCAGGCATCAAATCCTTCAACCTGTTTGCCAAAACCTTTGCATATAACTTGGTATCCGTATTCAATAGGGAGATAGGTCTATAACTTGCACACTGGGATTCATCCTTTCCTTCTTTATGAATCAATACCACATGAGCCTGTAGGGATTCCCGCCTCATCTCCATCTCTCCCCCCAAAGCATTCATATAAGTCTTCAGTTTGGGTATCAACAGTTCGTCATATTTTTTATATCTCACCGTGTAGCCATCTGGTCCTGGGCTTTTACCAGACTTCAAGCTTTTTAATGCTATTTTTATTTCTTCCTGTGTAATCTCTGAGTCTAGAAACTTCATGTGTACTTCATCAAGTTTTGGCAAACCTGCGTTTTTTAAATATGTCTCTCTTTCCTCTCTTTTTGACTCTCCCATCTTATTTTTAGTGTCCTGTGGGGTAATATTATACAGCTTATTTAATATTATCTAAACACCTTAACAATATCTTTAGTTGAATACACCAATTCTCCTTTGGGGTTTTTTCATTTTTTCAATATAATTTCTATTGTTTTTCCTCAGATCTTTCATTAGGTACTTTCCCGGTTTCTCTCCCCATTTATACCTCTCACTTAGGACTTTAATAAAAACTCTTCTTTTTTCCTCTTCCATCAATAACTCTAATTCTTCTTTCTTTTTTTTTTATTTTCCGATTTATCTCTTTTGTTATTCTATTCCTATGCATCTGTTCAAGCTCAAATAATTCCTTGAAAAGTCCATTAATTTTCTCTCTCCTTTCTTTTTTCTTTCTAACCCCAATCGCAATGAGTATACCTCTAATGTAAGCCATATGCGCCTCCCATACTGTAGCAACTGACACTTCTCCTGTATCATTCTCCTCAAAGAATCTCTTAATCTCTTCCTCTATCTTCTTATCAGTCTCTTGATCCAGAAGTGCTTCATTCAACTTCCACGTCAGACCCCCCGTCTTCCACCTACCCCATCTTAATTTCATTATGACAGGAGCATGACCTGAAATCAACCCAACTTCTATATTTACTTTAACCACAGATTCAATTAGTCGATGTTCTATTATTATATAATCCAATCTCGAATACATCTTGTGTGCATTTGAGAAGAAAGTATAATCTCTCTCTTTCAAGTGCTTGATTCTCCAGGTGTCTACCAATTGGCATTCCTGTATTGTTTTCTTCAATTGTCTCAGAGACCTACCCCCCTCTCTCTGCACACTAGAAGATGTATCCATCTGTGGGTCCATACAAACATTAAAATCTCCAGCCCCTATCAGATTTAAATCCATCAGCTTTTTTAAAATACCTTTCAAAAATATCTCTGGTTTCTTATTTGGACAGTAAATATTAGCTATGATACACTCGATCTCTTGCAGTTTACCCCTTAAAAACAAAAATCTTCCCTCAGGGTCTGTTTCTCTCCCCTCCAACTCAAACCTTATATTCTTCGCAAACCCTATTGCTATTCCCTTTGCTCTCTTAATCGGGAAATCTGCATAGTACCATGTTGGGTAGTACCTAGATTTGAGCCTAACTTTTGATTATATCTCCAAATGTGTCTCCTGCAAGAATACCACAGCTGGTGCTCTATGCTGTAACTTCTTGAATAATCTAAATCTTTTCCAAGGACAATTTAACCCATTTACATTATAAGTTATAAATTGAATTTCTTCCATCTTTCTCCTGTTTTTTCCTCCTCCCTTCTCTTTTCTTTTACTTTTATATCTCCTCCCTCCATGCAGAGTGGTGACTTTACTACCCCCCCCCCCCTTCCTCTATCACAGAAGTTTCTCATGTCCTCTGGGAATCTCAGATACGCTGTAACTCCATTTTTCCATCCTATTAAGCACTCCGGGGTCCCCCATCTGTAATGCACGTTCTGCTTTCTCATCTGCTCTAGCAGGGGTTTTAAGGATCTCCTCCTCCATAAAGTCTCTAGTGTTAAATCTGCAAATATCTGAATGTCCATTTCTCCATACTTAATTGTTCTTCCCTTAATCTTCCTCCAAATTTCTTCTTTATCCCGAAACTCTCGGCATTTCCTTCCCAGTACTTTGTTGGAGTTTTCCTGTTCTAAATATTCCTTCTGATTTAGTTCCTTCCATATCAGATCTGTCCATTATAGAAGTTAGGATTTTACATACTACCTCTTGCAATATTTCTCCTTTTGGATTCTCTGGGACCCCTCGCATCCAGATATTTCTCCTCCTGTCTCTATTTTCTTGTACCTCCACCTTATAAAGCAATTTTGTCTGAGTTTTCCCCATGTTAGCTATCTTCTTTTCTAATTCGGAAAGGTCTTGGGCCTGATTTTTAACTTTCTCCTCCATTTCTTCCACTCTCATTAACAACTGCCCAAGATCATTCCGAATATTAACCATTTCTTGCTTTATTGTTTTCTCTAAATCCTTGAACATTTCTGCCATCTCTTTTTTATTCGGTACTTGTAGTTCTTTATCAGTCTCCACATTTCCTGATATTTGTTGATTGCTAGTATTGAGGCCCAGTGATAGTCTAGGGCTATTTTCCAAACTAAGATCTACTTCCGCTTTTCCATTTATGCCTTGGGACCTTTCTGGAGTCACGTTTCCTTGAGACGTATATTTTTTAATTGTGCCAGTTTGGGACCCTTTAAGCCCACTTCCTTTAGCGCTTTTGTTTTTCATATCTTCTGTAGATCTTATTTTCCTTTATAGACTCATAGTAAATGCGGATTAAATATGTATACACAGGACTCAACCTTGTCAGACTATTTGTCCTTTAACTTTCCTTTCATTAATCCTCTTCTACATTCACTCCTTTGTATTCCCTGTGAATCCCCCTTTTTCTCCTTCCCCCTCTGCTTTCCCAAACAGCACCATATACCGTTTGCCATATATCAAGCCTCAGCTCATCTCACTCACCCTCCTCATACTTCTCTTCTTGCGAGACGGCTCCAGCCCCCATATAGCAGTCCTTCCAACAGCTCAGCAGATCATAGCTTCTGGGGGATTCCTCAGGGTATCCTCTGGTTATCCTGGGTATCATCTAGTATCGCTGGATTAGGACATTGAATTCCTCCTTGTCCCTGAGTACAGGCTAGGCAGCTTTCCAGGGAATGGACCGGCGAGCAGACTGGCACCTATCTCCACAGGGCGCCGGCCGGCTTTCTCGCTTCCCAGCGCTCCTCCTCGGCCGACCACGTGGTCGCGCTGCGCCTCCCCATCTCCTGGCAACCTGATACACTAACTCCACCGGGCACCAGACAAGCCAGACTCCGTCTCTCACCCCCGGTCCACCGCTCCAGAGGGCCACCACAGAACCACCGAGACTCCTCAAGCAGAGGTAGGTCCCACCTCTCTGATCTCCCGCATCACAAGGGCCCCTGGGAAGCTCAGACAGCGGAGCTTGTCCGAGAGCTCCTACATCGAGCCCTCCTCAGCCGCCATGGTCAGGCTCCTCCTATTGGGATTTTTTTAACCAAAAACATGTAGAATACATTTTGGCCTAAATTTATGATGAAATTTTAGTTTTTTTGGATATTTTTTATGACCGAAAAGAGAAAATATTGTTTGTTTTTTTTTAAAAACTAATTTTTTCGTCAAACTTTTTTTGTTTATAGCACCAGAAATAAAAAGCGCACAGGTGATCAAATACCACCAAAAGAAAGCTCTATTTGTGTGAAAAAAAGGACATAAATTTCATTTATGTATCATACTGTATGGCCGCGAAATTGTCCATTAAACTAGTGCAGCGCTGTATAGCAAAAAATGGCGTAAAGTGCAGTATCTATACCATAGTTTGTAGATGCTATAACGCTCACACAAAGCAATCAATATACACTTATTAGGATTTTATTTACCAAAAACATAGCAGAATACATTTTGGCCTAAATTTATAACTAACTTTGAGTTTACGATATATTTTTTTTATAGCCGGAAGTAAAAAATATAGTTTTTCTTCAAAATTTTCAGTCTTTTTTGTTTATAGCGCAAAAAATAAAGTGCACAGGTGAACAAATACCACCGAAAGAAAGCTTTATTTGTGTGAAAAGAAGGACACAAATTTTGTTTGGGTACAGCATTGCATGACCGCACAATTATCAGTTGAATTAGTGCAGCGCCGAGCAGCAAAAAGAGGCCTGGTAAATCCTCTGGAGGGCAAGTGGTTAAGAACCCGCAGGCTTCCTAACAATTATGAGTCATCCTGCTGTTAGGTGAATGTAAACAAAAGAGCTGAAGCACAGCAGAAAATACACAGCAGCATGTTTCCCTAGTAAAGCACAAAATGTAAAAACACAGCACAGCACACAGTTAACCCTTTGATCACCCCAGATGTTAGCGCTTTCCTGCCCAGTGTCATTAGTACATTGTCAGTGCTTTGTATTAGCACTGATCACTGTATTAGTGTCATTGGGATGTCACTGGCAGTCAGTCCCCACCCAGTGTCAGAATGCCAGACACAGTTCTTCAATAAGTTGCTGATCGCCGCCATTACTAGCATAAAAAAAAAAAATTCCAGTATATACAGTTGTGCTTAAAAGTTTACATACCCTGACAGAAATTGTGAAATTTTGGCATTGATATTGAAAATATGACAGATCATACCAAAAAATGCTCTTTTATTGAAGGATGGTGATCATATGAAGCCATTTATTATCAAATAGTTGTTCTGGCTCCTTTTTAAATCATAACAACAGAAATCACCCAAATGGCCATGATCAAAAGTTTACATACCCTGGAATGTTTGGCCTTGCTACAGACACACAAGGTGACACACACGGGTTAAAATGCCAATTAAAGGTTAATGTCCCACATCTGTGGCTTTTTAAATTGCAATTAGTGTCAGTGTATAAATAGTCAATGAGTTTGTTAGCTCTTATGTGGAAGCACTGACTAGGCTAGATACTGAGCCATGGGGATCAGAAAAGGACTGTCAAAAGCCCTGCGTAACAAGGTAATGGAACTTTATAAAGATGTCCAAAGCCTTGAATATGCCAATCAGTACTGTTAAATCACCTATTAAGAAGTGGAAAGTTCGGGGATCTCTTGATACCAAGCCAAGGTCAGGTAGACCAAGAAAGATTGCAGCCATAACTGACAGAATAATTGTCTGGGATTCAAAGAAAAACCCACAGGTAACCTCAAAAGAAAAACATGCTGCTCTGAAAAAAGATGGTGTGGTTGTTTTTAAGGAGTACAATACGGTGATACTTGAACAAAAATTAGCTGTTTGGTCGAAGTGCCAGAAATAAGCTTTTACTGCACCAATGCCACAAAAAAGCCTGGTTACAATATGCTGACAACACCTTGACATGCTTAACCAGGCCTTTTTGTGTAATTGATGCAGTAAAGGCTTCTTTCTGGCACCTTGACCAAACAGCTCATTTTTGTTCGTGTCATCATATTGTACTCCTTCAAAATAACCACACTGTCTTTTTCCAGAGCAGCCTGTATTTTTCTTGTGGTTACCTATGGGTTTCCATTTGTATCCCCAACAATTCTTCTGGCAGTTGTGGCTGCAATCTTTCTTGGTCTACCTGACCTTGGCTTGGTATCAAGAGATCCCCAAACTTTCCACTTCTTAATAGGTGATTTAACAGCACTGATTGGCATAGTCAAGGCTTTGGACATCTTTATATGTCCTTTTCCATCTTTATAAAGTTCCATTACCTTGTTACACAATTCTTTTCTGATCCCCATGGCTCAGTATCTAGCCCAGTCAGTGCTTCCACGTAAGAGCTAACAAACTCATTGACTATTTATACACTGACACTAATTGCAATTTAAAAAGCCACAGGTGTGGGACATTAACCTCTAATTGGCAATTTAACCCATGTGTGTCACCTTGTGTGTCTCTACCAAGGCCAAACATTCCAGGGTATGTAAACTTTTGATCATGGCCATTTGGATGATTTCTGTTATTATTATGATTTAAAAAGGAGCCAAACAACTATTTGATAATAAATGGCTTCATATGACCATCATCCTTCAACAAAAGAGCATTTTTTGGCATGATCAGTCATATTTTCAATATCAATGCCAAAATTTCACAATTTCTGCCAGGGTATGTAAACTTTTGAGCACAACTGTATACTGCCATTTGTAGATGCTATAATGTTCACGTAATCCAATTAATTTACATGTATTGGGATTATTATTTAGCAAAGACATGTAGCAGACTACATTTTTGCCTAAATTTATGAAGAAATGTGATTTTTTAAAATGGTTTTACTAGATATGTTGTATAGCAAAAAGTCAAAATTATTGTTTTGTTTTCAAAATTGTCGGTCTTTTTTTGTTTATAGCGCAAAAAATAAACGCACAGGTGATCAAATACCACAGAGAGAAAGCTCTATTTGTAGGCAAAAAGGCCAAATTTAATTTATGTACAGCGTTGCATGACTGTGCAATTGCCAGTTAACCACTTCCCGCCCACCCACAATGTACTGTGGCAGCTATAGGCAAAGCGACGTACTCATACATCACTCTGGCTGTACTAACACGGGGGGGAGGGGGGCGCTGCACAGCTGAGTGGGCATGCAGCGCTCCCCTCTCGTGACTGATGTGTCCAGCGGACACAGCGGAATGAAGATCCTGGTGAACGGGGCATAGCGATCACATGATCACAATGTAAGCAAAGCTATTATGAATCAATCTCATTCATAACAGCGCTGCTCCTCTTCCTAGTGAGCTGTGATTGGCCCACAGCTGTCACATGATATATGGGGCCAATCACAGCACCCTGTACCATGTGACCAGCTCCAGCCAATCAGAGATCACTATCCTGAGCTGTGAAAACTCATTTATGACAGTTCAGGCTTTACAATGCAGGAGAAAGGATCTTCATTTCTTCTGCAAAGCAAAGTGTGAAAAAAAAATATATATATATATACACCACACTGAGAATTAAAAAAATATATATTTTTAAGTGTTTTGTTTTCTTAACTACTTGCCAACCGCTTACCTGCATTTTGCGTGCGAGCAGCAGCTCTTGGCAAAGCGACGCATTCTTGCGTCACTTCCTATTTTGGGGTGTGAACGCACCTGCGCCCCCCGCTGCCTCCCCCACCCGTTGGTCCAGGGAGAGTAAAAGCACCGAGTAAAAGAACTACATTTTACACACACACGTTAGATTAGCATATTTAACCATTTGATCGCCCCTATTAACCCTTTGCTCACCTCGTCATACAACCAGTGCCATTAGTACAGTGCCAGTATATAGAATGTTTCACTGATCACTGTATTCCTGCCACTAGCGACATCAGATAGCATCAGGGTCAGTAAGCAACCCACCCAGCCAGGGTCAGCTAGCGTTAGATTGCCCACATACTATCGCACTCGCGCTATAGGTCGCTGATCACTGCCATTACTAGTATAGTGTTTGTATGGATCAAGATATTGATCACGTACAAAACTATACTAGTGCCTCCTTTGAATAGTGTCCGCAAAAACGCAGTTTGCAAGATCGGCCCTGTTCGCTGCCAGCACTAGCGTTTAACCCCACCGCTGCTTTTCACAGAAGTATTGTATCAATTGATTGTGGGCCAAAGTAATTTATACGCACAACAATGCATCGCCAAACAACCAAATTCAGTTCTTGCCAGACAATTCGTATGGAAACCTATCACAGTTTCTGAATTTAAAACACTTTTGGGTCTAACCCTCAACATAGGCATTATAAAAAAGAATGAATTGTGGTCATATTGATCAACAGAACCAGTTCATCGTATGCCCGTGTTCTCAGCTGTTACATATATGCCCAACAAAAACCAGCAATGTACTGGTACGTCGCAGGACTTTGAGTGGTCATACCAGGATGATGCATGCAGCTACGGGTATCATCCTGGTATCGTTTTTCTTCAGTTGGCGGGTGGCTTTCATGTAAAAGCAATCCTAGTGGCCAATTAGCCTTATGAATTGTTTTACGAGCAGCAGCAAGGGACATTCGCCCAACCCCCCAGCTGCCTTCCACAGTTTTCTTGGGCTCAGGGGAATCAGGGGAATCTGAGAATGCAGCCGGCAGTTCCGCTGGCTGACCATAGAGCTGGTCAGAGACCAGAATGGCTCCAATCATCTCTATAGTCTAAGAAATTGGAAGCTACGAGCATTTCATCAGTTCAGTTTTGCAGGATATAAACAGCACCATTTGTAAATTGGTAAAGCATCTGATCACACCGATCTTTTGTGAGATTAGATAATGTAAGGGCAGAGGAGATATCTAGAGTCTGATAAACCCCAGATTTCTCAAAAAAGAATAAATGACAATGCCCATTGAAGTTATAGGGGATATTTGCATTCCCTGTGATAGCATTAAAAGTGATAAGAAAAAAAAATGAAAGCGACAGTGTAAAAATAATTAAAAAAAAAATCAAAATAACTAAAAGCACCCTTGTCCCCCTGAGCGTGCACACCTGCGTGTGCAAGCGTTGACCCCGTGCCGGAATGTAAACATCAGCTGCACCATGCATGTGAGGTATCGCCGCGATTGTCAGATCAAGGGGAGTAATTCTAGCACTAAACCTCTTGTGTAAATATAAATTGGTTACCTGTAAAAGCTCTAAAGCATCGCCTATCAATAATAAAAATGTATGTACTTTGTTGCCATTGCACAGGCATGCGCAATTTTAAAGCATTTCATGTTTGGTATCTCAGCGTAACATCATCTTTTATATTTTCTCAAACAATTGGGAAATATAGTGTTTTTGTACATTAAAATTCCAAAAACTGTATTTTTCCCAAAAGATTTGCATTTGAGAAATCGCTGCGCAAATACTGTGTGATGTAAAAAAATTCAACACCCACCGTTTTATTCTCTAGAGCCTCTGCTTTAAAAAAATATATAATGTTTGGGGGTTCAAAGTAATTTTCTAGGAAAACAGTTTTTTCATGTGCACAAAAAGTGTCAGAAAAGGCTTGGTCTTCAAGAGTGGGTGATGTGTGGCATAAGCTTCCAAATGTTAGCCCTGAAATGCCAGGATAGTAGAAGCAACCCCTCCAAATTACCCCTTTTTGGAAAGTAGACACTCCAAGGTATTTGCTAAGAGGCATGGCGAGCGTTTTGCAGATCTCATTTGTTGCCACGTTTTTGGAAAACGAAGAAAGAAAACAAAAAAATATTTTTTTTTCTTTTTTTCTTTTTCAAAACCCTGTGACAAAAATGATATCTGTAAAATACTCACCATGCCTCTTATCAAATTCCTAGGGGTGTCTACTTTCCAAAAAGGAGTCATTTGGGGGGGGGGTTTGTACTATTCCCCTCCCCACTGACACCAATGATGGGGCACTATTCCACCCCCCACTGACACCAATGATGGGGCACTATTCCACCCCTCACTGACACCAATGATGGGGCACTATTCCACCCCTCACTGACACCAATGATGGGGCACCATTCCTCCCACTGACACCAATGTTGGGACGCTATTCCTCCCACTGACACCAATGATGGGGCACTATTCCCCCCACTGATACTAATGATGGGGCACTATTCCTGCCACTGATACCAATGATGGGCCACTATTCCTGCCACTAATACCAATGATGGGGCACTATTCCTCCCACTGACACCGATGATGGGGCACTATTCCTCCCACTGACACCAATGATGGGGCACCTATTCCCCCCACTGATACTAATGATGGGGCACTATTCCCGCCACTGATACCAATGATGGGGCACCTATTCCCCCCACTGATACCAATGATGGGGCACCTATTCCCCCCACTGATACCAATGATGGGACACTATTCCTCCCACTGACACCAATGATGGGGCACTATTCCTCCCACTGACACCAATGATGGGGCACTATTCCTCCCACTGGTGTGCATTGGAAGAGGGGTAGTCTTATACGGCGAGTATAGCCCAAACACTACATTTTAGCAGGAAAAGTAGGGGGTCATCTTATATGCCCAGTCGTCTTATACGCCGGCAAATACGGTATATATATATTTTTTTTTTGCACACTGTCACCAGTCAGTGTCCCTGATCACCGCCATGCCAGTTATATGACGACGCTGTACTGCACTGGTGACAGTATGTAAAAAAAAATAGTGAAAATAATTTTTTTTATTTTTTCATTTTCCGAAAAATTATGACAAAAAAATACAACTTCAAAAAACTCGCCATGCCTCTTATGAAGTACGTCGGACTGTCTACTTTGCAAAAAGTGGTCATTTGGGGGATATCTGTACTATTCTGACATTCTTGGACCTCAAGAAATTAGATTGGCTGTCAGTACTTCAGGATTGATCAATATTCAGATCTATACCATAGTTTGTGAACTCTAACTTTTCTGCAAACTAAAAAATACATCCTAATTTGGGTTATTTTCACCAAAGACATGTAATAGAATACATCTCAGCCTAAATTTATGAAGAATAATTATTTATTTGCAAACTTTTATAACAGAAACAAAGAAAAACGTGGGGTTTTTTTCTAAATTTTCAGTCTTTTTTTGTTAATTTAGCAAAAAATAAAAACCCCAGCAATGATTAAATACCACCAAAAGAAAGCTCTAGTTGTGTGAAGAAAATTATAACATTTTAGTTTGGGTACAATGTTGTATGCGCAATTGTCATTCAAAGTGTGAGAGCGCTGAAACCTGAAAAATGGCCTGGGCAGGAAGGTGTAAAATTGCACGGTATTGAATTGGCTAATCATGATTAACACTGGCAGCTGACCCACACGAAAACAAAAAAAAAAACAAAACATCTGCCTGCCAAACATGCCCACTACCGTCGAGAGACACTCATCGAATGACAGCCACTTCCCGCCGCAGCTAAGTGTTCCTGCACCATGCACAGAAAGAAAGCCTGTACTGAGGGCAGAGTACATTGATCACTTTCAATGAACACCAATGCGAGGGGGGGTTAACTTTCTTTGCCACTACCACCATTGCAGGGGGACACAGGTTAACTTTTACTGCCACTGACCACCAATGCAGGGGGCAATGTGGTTGTTAACTTTCACTGTCACTGACAACAAATGCAGGGGTGAGGGGAAGAGATAGGGGGGTTTACTTTCACTATCACTGACCACCATGTGGAGGAATTAAACTGATAATGAAGCACCCAGAGCACTCAGGTTTTTTTATATCAAAAGTGTCATGCAACGAACGCTGGTGTCTTGGAACGTTCGGGGTCTGAAATCTAAAATTAAACGTTCGCTTGGGGCTCAAATTATTTTTCTACAAGAGACACACTTAATGGGCTTTAGAGTGCTAGCCTTAAAATGACCACATGAAACCCATGCATTTTCACGCCACATACTCTTCTTATTCTAGAGGAGTTTCTATTTTACTTACAACTTACTTGACTGTTCAGATAGAGAAAGTCTGTACAGACCCGCAAGGCTGTTACCTAATCTTAGCAATCAGCTATCAAGAGACCCATTATGCTTTAGTTAATGTTTATTTTCCCCCACCTTTTGACCCTCAGTGGCTCTCTAAATTGCTTCAGATGGCTAAGGGAACTATTATTATTGCAGGAGACTTCAATGTCATTTTGAATCCCTTATCTGATAGGCTCGGAAGTGCTAAAACTCGTTCTACTTTTTTCAAAGACTGGGTGGATGGCCATGAGTTTGTAGATATCTGGAGGTGGAAATACACGTATCAAAAGGTTTACTCCTGTCACTTGGTACTTTTTCATATTTGGATACGGTCTTTACTACTCCAGCTTCTTCATCCCAGGTCTTAGAAGTCCCCCAGAGCATTGTCTGATCATGCCCCACTGGAGCTTCAACTTAGATCGGCCTGTACAGCTCGTCTACGTGCCTGGCAGATAAGTCCTTTCTGGTTTGGGGACCCCATGATATTTACAAATGTCAAGATGACATGGGAGCTTACTGGCAGGGGATAGAACCAGGAACCACACAGGCCGCCAATGGGACACATTTAAAGGTGTTGATGAGGGGCTCTTACATGTCCGAGGTATGCGCTCTGAAGAGAGCTAACAACACTACTTTGTCTGAGCTGTCTCAAAAAGGTGGCTGATAGAGGGCATCAGTATGTTTTTGACCATTCCCCAGGTAACTAGATCCCATGGAAATACACCCAGAGGTCCTACAACATTGCCTTAGCCAATAAAAAGTAGAAAAAGTCTTTATATTAGGCAAAACTTTGATCCGGAGATAAATATGGTCACTTACTAGCTTTTTTGGCTAAACCCATGCATGAAACATTTACCATTCCTAGGATTCTAGAAGGTGTGAGTAATCTTCACACTTCTATTGAACACCTTTTTGCAATTTTACACTGACTTGTATGCTTCCTGAGCGACTTATAGCTCTGAAGCTCTTATGGGCTACCTTAGTGATATTCGGCTTCCTACATTATCTCTATTTGATCAACAATTTCAAGACAGTCCAATTACTTCAGAGAAGATTGACAAAACTCTTGCCAAACACTCTATTGCTAAGACCCCTGGCCTGGACAGATTTCCCATTGAATGGTATGTGGCTCATAGGGAATACCTTGTACCTCGCCTACAAATCTTACACTGAGGCATATTAGAGGACAAGATACTCTCCCATCAATGTGAGAGGCGTTAATAGTTTTAATTCCTAACTTAATAAAGATCTCATTTGTTGTGAATACTTTTGACCCATTTCACTGATTAACACTGATATTAAAATCCCCTCAAAACTTCTGGCTCGGCGCCTCAATAGAGTTGTTGCTTCACTTGTAAAATCAGATCAAACTGGGTTCATCCCTGGACGATCTACTAATATTAATCTTCGTAGACTATTCACAAATCTTCAGATGTCGAATGTCCTGACTGCCCCTAGAGCTTTGGTGTCTCTTGAAACGCATAAGGCATTCGACTCTATAGAGTGGCCTTACTTAATTCAGGTGCTGCAAAAATCTTGTTTTGGGGAAGTTTTTCTAACATGGATACGCATTTTATATACACAACCTTCAGCTCGTTTAAGAGTTAATGGTCACATTTCAGATCCCTTCTCCATAAGCAGAGGTACCAGGCATAAGTGCCCTCTTTTGCCTCTATTTGCTCTGGCTATAGAGACTTTGGCGGAGCTGCTACAGACCTCTCCACTGGTTTGGGGAATTCAGGTGGGCCCTTGAACGTGTCTAGCTTTACGCGGATGATATGCTCCTATACCTCGCAGACCCAATCACATATTTTTTTAATGGACGAGACTCCCACTTTCACGTTACCTCCAGATTGAACACTGTGGATTACATCTAAATTTAGATAGTTCAGTACTGATATACAACTAAATCACAGTTTTAAGAAAATATTTTGTCCCCCTGTATGTTCTCCTGTACTAAAACTGTGCAGTGGGTCAAACTCCCCCTCTCTGATGTGTTAAGTGAATTTATGCAAAATGGTCGTTTTTTCCTAAATTTTTATACATCTTGGCAAACTCCCCTGTTTATATCCCTAAATGAATATTCAGTGAGATTGATTCAATTCTCACCAGTTTTTTGTGGCATCTCAAATCCTCTAGAATGTCATTGACTACCCTACAATTGCCAAGTAATAGTCCTCTATTACTTTGGCTCTTCCTAACCTCCGTATGTACTATTTTGTAGCCCAACTCATTTATGTAGACTGGTGGCTATTTCCACAGCTTAGCAATGCCTCTACTGCCATGGAGGCTGCTATAGACTCCTTGTATGAAACCTTGTCCAATCTTTTGTATAGGCAATCTTTGCCAGTAACCCGGGGTATGGATATTATCAAAATGTCCCTTCAAATCTATGCCCAATGTTTGAATATGCTGGAGGAAGAAAGTCACTTGTGCTCTCCTAATCAACCCCTCTGGCATAATCCCAGATTGGCTAATTTCCTCTTACTTTCCTGTGGTCTGCAGTGGCCAAGACGAGGACTACGATATTTACACCAATTATATAAGGATGGTACCATCAGGTCTTTTGAGCAATTGCAACGTGAGCTGCATATTCCGTTACAGTAGTCATTCTATTATGCGTAGCTCCATCACGCAGCAGGAGCCCAATTTGGCCTACGTAATGTTTCCCTTAGTAATACCTAGCTAGAACGCACCCTTCTCCGACATGATCATACAGGTCTCATCTCCTTTTATTATGCCTTGCTTATGGATCATCAGCCGAGGTAATTACTTAATATGCAAAAATGGTGGTTGGGGGATATTCCAGACCTTACAGATGAAAACTGTCAGGAATTATTTACTTCCCATGCCAGTACAGTTGTCTTGGCCAAAGATAGGCTTATCCAGCTACGTTATCTGCATAGAGTTTATTAAACACCAACATGTTTATTTCATATGCGTAAGAAATGTGAATGTGAGGTGGGAAATTTTTTGCATATGGTTTGGAGCTGTAATAGGATCCAGGCCTTCTGGTCACAAGTTGCAGCATTTATCTCAGAAACATTTGATCTACCCAATGTATGTTGTCCCAAAGGGTGCCTTCTAGGTATATTTGAGGAATTGTAGATCTCTGCAGTGACCAAACATTTCCTTAGCTTGCTGTTTTACTATGCAAGGAAAACAGATGCTCTGTACTGGACCCAAATAGACGTCCTAGATCTTGGGTTATGGAAAAAGCTTATTTATCAGACACTGCCCCTTTATAAATTAACATATGAGGCAAGGGGATGTCCTAGCAAGTTTCATAAAGTGTGGGGCCCACGGTTAGATAGTCAAGACACAAGCGATTCTCTATTAGCTTTGATTTAAAGTTCTGAATTTTGATGCTTGTGGGAGCAGAGGGCTTTGTGGCCGCTGCACTATTTTTTCGTGTACTGTCTGATTTGCTGGATGACTGAAAGTGTATTAACTATATAGTTTATGTAGGGGTATACTTGTTTGAAGCTTATGCATGCAGACATGTGCAGTTTTATAATTTTATGTATATATATTTTTTTTTCTCTACACGTTTCAAGCTTAGAGATTGTATTTGAGATATTGTTCTGTCGAACATGTTTTCTAGCACACCTGAATACATGCTTTGTGGTATTCTGTATGTATTCTTGATATTAACCACAACATTTTGGGCGTGTGTTTTTCTTTTTTTTATGCATCACTGACATTCTGTATTGTGTATGTTCCTTTTACCTTGTGAAACGTGTATTTTTTCAAGAAAAAAAATAAAAAAATTAATGCAGCCATTACATCTAAGAATAAGTTGCAATATAATAAAATGTTTGCTTTTGGGTGTAATACCACTTTAACGTTCAACGCCACCGACCACCAATATGGAAAGGGGGGTTAACTGTCACTATCACTGAATATCAATGTGGGGGGGAGATAACTTTCAGTGCCACTGACTAGGGGCAGGATGGACAGCGAAACCATCTACCAATGCAGGGGGTGTTAAAGGTTAAGTTCACCTTTGGAACATGTTACATGTTCCACCCATTTAACACCACTGCAGAGGGGGATGGGGGAATCAATTTCAGTACTGCTGATCACCAGTGTGGGGTGGGTGGTTTTCGTACTCACACCAGTTTTGAGGCAGTGGGGCGATTATTGTATCCACTGACACCAATGCTGAAGGTTATTAATGCATTCAATGACTCCAATGTTGAGCGCTATTAATATGTCCACTGCCATCAACGGTGGGCTTTTTTATTGCATCCACCAACATCAATGCTGGGGGTTATTACTGCATCCAGTGACACCAATGTTGAGAGTTATTATTGCTTCCACTGACACTGACCGAGTTATTATTGCTCCCCTTTAATTAGCTTTTCCAGCATAGAGATTGACAGAACAGTTTTATATCCACGCTGGTCATTATCCTATTGGTTACCATCGGCCAGATTGCATGATTCCCAGGAATGAATATTGGTGCCATTCTTGCCATCACGCATTGGGCTACTCCCAAACCAGGTGCTTAAGACCAACCTAGAGATAGGTGGTCCACAGCTAACGGTGAGTGCACATCCATGTGGGGCACCGATTGAGCACAGAGGAGCACCTGTCATTTTTGCACGAAGTTCACCAATTAGTATTCAACACCTGGGCACTTTTTCTGAATTGGGACTGAATGTTACAATTATTCACTTTGTATATGTGAAGCAATATTACTCATGCATTATTAAATTTAATGCACTTAATTTATGCACGGACCACATGGTATTTTGTATGTTTTTGTGTTATTGGTTCACAAATTAGGACTGCAGCGTATAGTTATCAAAGTTGCATGAATATTTATTCCTAAGCGCAACACCAATATATTTTATTTAACTTGAAGCAATGCACAAAAATGCAGTGCTATTTTGTGACCCTCGGGAAGTTTCAGGGGCTACAATTTTCAACTTGGTCACCACTGCCCTACTGGCTACATTAAAGTGTTACTAAACCCAGGACCCTGCATTCACTATATCTACAGTACACAGAACATGGAAGTGCAACTACTTTAGTAAATATAATCTACTAAATACCTTTTTTCATCAGCAGTTAGAGCAGTCTTGTGACTTCAGCAGAGCTGGTTAAAGCTTGTAGGAGTTTTCTTTCTGCTCTAGAAATGATGCAAAACCCCTGACCCTCTGCCTGGACAGTGCTGATTGGTCCTGTGCTGATCACATGCACTCTCCCAAGAAAAAAAAACATCTTGCAATACACAATAAACTGAGCTTGTGCAGAGTGGCTACGGGTTCAGTCAGTCAGTTCAGTCAGGTGGACATTTGAACAAGAGGAGGGTCATAGAAAACAGGACAAGCCTTTTTACACAATGCAGAGGATTAACCCCTTAGGTTCCACAGTGAGTATAACCAGCATGCTTTACTACATATACAGGTTGATTTTACTGTTGTGGGTTTAGTAACACTTTAAAGGTTTATTAGGGCGGTGAAAGGAGGAATGGAGGAGCAACCACGGCATGCAGCAATTTGACACTCCCAGAGTAGGAAACGGCTATAACCTGCAAGTAAGGGTAACAGCCCCTCTTTTTGCTCTGTAAATTTGCCAGCAAGTTCAAAGAGAGGAATTTTGACTTACCAGTAAATTCAGGCGGCAGCGTTGCCACCCGATTGCTTCCACACAGTGTTAGCCTATACCCCCCCCCCCCCATGTGAGGTCTCCCAGGCTCCACTTGCCCATCTGTGGGCCTGGGACTGGCTCACCGCCGTTGGCTAGATGGGAGGGAGGAGAGGGGACACATACTTTCCCCTTCCTTTCTTGTCCTGACCCAGAAGTGACATTATGTCACTTCCAGGTCCAAGTTGAGAGATTCCTGGCCATGGAGGCCGGGAAAGAATGTAATGCAGTGCAATGTGCACCACATTACATTTAGTGGAGTACAAGGGAGGCATCCAGGGTCTTTTAGACCTTGGATGTCTCAATAAAGAGAACCTGTCACAAAAAATCATCACATAGAGGACTTTGTCCCCTATGTGATGATGAAAAAAAAAAAAATTAAAAAAAGTTACACCCAAGCACATAACATCCCCCTAAAAAAATGTAAGTCCCTCCCCCCACCCCCACATATAAGCACATACAAAAGTAAAAGTACACGCTGGGACGTCAGTTGGGATACACATGTTACATATCGCCGCGCACACCAGAATGAGAGCAATAATTCTGGCAGCAGACCTCCTCCATAACGCGACACTGTTGACCTATAAGGAAATTTAAAAAAGTGTCGCCTTTAGAAAATATAGGATACTGAAGTTTGCCGCCATTTCACAAGCACATGTAAATTTAAGGTTTGACATGTTCCAACCTTGTTTGACATGTGTTATTCACTCGGTGCAACCTCATCTTTTATATTTTACAAAAAAAGAGTAATTTTTTACTTTTTTTGTGCCCTAAAATTAACTTATTTGTATTTTTTACTGAAATTTAGTGGTAATATCATGTGACATAAAAAGTTGGAACTACCGCTATTATAAAATAGTGGTAGTTCCAATTTTTAATAGTTTATATTTAATATTAAGATTACTTTATGAAAGCAGAGACCCTAAAGAATAATCTAGGGCCTCTACTTTCAGAAAATAATGTTATGTTTGGGGGTTTGGTGTAATCTTCAGGTATAAAATAATTTTTTTAAACTTGTGCAAAAAAACGGCTCTGGCAGCAAAAGGGATAAAGAATAAGCCCGACACTCCCCTTTCCTGATGAGCACCCAATCGGTGCTCATTACACTGCAATGTATCTCCCCTCCTTGCTAGTCCCCGGGTGCTGTGCTGATTAGCGTGATGCAACACGTCGGCACGTGGTGACGCACTTCCGGTCTGGACGCCATATTGAGACACCCATGCAACTACATCTGACATGAGGTTTGGGAAAATAGTAATACTGTAAGAAAGATGAATTGAAATGTGAGTGCATATTGCAGAAGGTTGTTATATTATTCTTCATTTAATAAACGGTATTACACTATGGAAGTGCTTACTTATATTTCATGATGGAATGATTGACCACTTATTGCATATCTGCCTGGAGAGGAGATCTACTGTCTTTTTAGCCTATACTTGAGGGGAAACCTTTGCGGGGAGAGTGACAAGATTTTGGAAGAGTCCCATACATGGAGGATCCATTGTAGAGATCCTAAAGGTGTTTTGGCCCTGTGCGGGTCGAAACAAGGAGGTGAGCGGGCATTGCAGCCTTTGTGGATACCTTCCTGACACCTGATGTCAAATATTATTCACCGTCACAAAGGGTTGATTATCTGACCTTATTTAGGGACTTTTTCATTTATATTTGGAGTTTAATATATGCATTTTTGTGTTATGCGTTTTTCTCTGTGTTTTGATGCACACTATGTATATTTATATGTGATTATTCGTTATTTATCATCACACTTGCACCTATATCAAAATTGCAGTGCTAAAATAGTAATAATAATAATATCAAATGGCAATATAAAGTGAAAAGTGAAACAGCTCTACCAAGGATATATCTTTGGTAAACAATACAACACAGGGAGTGTGATTGAGAAAGTGTATGATGCCTTATATCTCAATAAAAGTATTGAAGAGGTTGCCGTGTTAAATAGGGAAGACCTTCTAACAACTAAGAATATTGCTAGAACCCCAAAAATCTGCCCCTATATAACTGGCTTTTCAGTACAAAATAGAGATGTTGCAAAAATTATAAAGAAAAATCGAGGGATTCTGAAACAAGACCCTATTCTGGGTAATGTCCTTCCTGATCAGCCGGAAATAGTTTTTCGGAAAGCCCTTACTCTTAGGCATCATATAGCCCCTAATGTGGTAAATCCACCTATCAGAATTACACTGTCAGGGGGATTAAAAGGATTCTACTCAAGTAATCGTTGCGTAATCTGTACATGTAACGGGATTAGGAAAAGGAAAATTAGTAATTTTAAATCTAACGTGACCAATAAAGATTATGAAATAGAAAAGTTAATCACTTGTAATAGCACCCATGTTGTTTACATGTTGGAATGTTGCCCCTGCATAAAACAATATATCGGGAGAACAACAAGAAGACATGTCTACAATATTAAGAGAGGCTTTAAGGATCACACATTGTCCAAGCATTTTAGGTATCACCACCATAGGAATCCAGCACTTCTTAAATGTGTGGGAATTGATACTATCAGACATTGTTGGAGGGGCAACAATAAAAGAAGAGCTGTTTCAATGTTGGAAAAAAAATGGATACATTACCCACTTGGACACAATACTGAATTAGATATCAACTGTTTTATTGATAACAGTTGATTAGGATCTAATTCTACATCTTTATATCCTTGATGATTATCTTGGTCTATTAATTTTTTTTTAGGATCTTTTTGATTTGCATGTGTATATTATTCTTATAATACTGTCAGGGATCTCGGCCGCTTGTGGGTGCGCGCATGCGCAGATCGCCGACGTCCACTAGCTGGCGAGCACTGGGACTTAGGCGATCACGGCGGCCACGCATGCGCACTCGCGATCGCGGATGCGCCTGTCACCAATGAGAGCACAGGGCGCCCTATTTAAATCAGCCCTGTGCATCTCCAAATCGCCTTATGGTCTTGTTCTTGTGTTCCTGATTGCCCTGTACTTGTGAATGCCTTGTTGCCGACCCAGCCTGATCCTGATACTGTTGTCCTCTCCTGCTCTGACCCTCGGCTCGTCCTTACCATTCTCTGCCTGACCTCCTGTTGCTGAACCCGGCCTGTGACCTGATTATTCTTTGCCTGCCGCTCCGTATAGTCTTTAGAAGATGAGTAAGTGTGCATCTGTTGCGTCTGCTGCATCTCCTACCTGCTTAAACAACATAATTGACCTAGCTGTGCCTTTTTTGTTCCAGCTCCCCGGAAGAATCGTACCAGTGATGGCCATTATTGATTCGGGAGCTTGTAGCTTCTTTGCAGCTCATCAGCAGATTCCGTTGCAGACCAAAGAGCGGGGCCTGAATATATTTTTGGCGGATGGGTCTCGGATAAAGTCCGGGTTGGTAGATCGAGAGACCCCCCCCGATCCACACTACGATAGCTGGGCACCATCAGGAGTTCCTCCGCTTGGACGCCATCGTGTCTCCCCTGTTTCCAGTGATCCTGGGACTTCTTTGGCTACGAGCCCATGACACTCACATTGACTGGAAAACAGACGCAATTCAGTTTATGTTTCCTTATTGCCAAGAACACTGTTGCCTCAAGACACCTGGAGCCACTCAGTCCCTGTGCTGTGTGACCACAGATGAAGAATTAGTCCAAGCTATTCCTTCGGCCTACCACTCCTAGCTTGATGTTTTTAGCCCACGGGGAGCGGACATCCTTCCCCCATATCGGGCATATGAATGCCCAATAGATCTTCTTCCAGGGTTGGAGATTCCTTTTGGCTGAATTTTCCCCCTATCAGAGCGGGAGTTGGGGGCATTGAAAGAGTACCTCGAGGAGAGCCTCAAGAAAGGATTTATCCGCCCGTCCACATCACCAGCGGGTGCCGGAAACTTTTTTGTAGAAAAGAAAGATCAGTCGCTGAGACCCTGTGTGAACTACCGGGAATTGAATAAAATTACAGTAAAGAATCGCTACCTTAGTCCCTGAATTATTCCAGAGACTAAAGGCGGCTTCTATCTTTACAAAGCTGGATCTCAGGGGCGCCTATAACTTTGTCCGTATCCGTGAAGGGGATGAGTGGAAGACAGCCTTTCGCACCCGATTTTGGCACTTTGAGTACCTGGTTATGCCATTCAGGTTGTGCAATGCCCCAGCCACCTTTCAACACTTCGTAAATGACATCTTCAAGGATTATTTGGATATCTTCGTGATAGTCTATCTTGATGATATTCAAACTTTTTCCCCATCCTTGGAAGCACATCAAAGTCACGTCAAGAGCGTGCTGGAGTGGCTCCGCCACAGACCACAAAAACTTGGAGTACTTAAGGATGGCCAAGCGCCTTAGACCGTGGTAAGCCAGATGGGCGCTGTTTTTCTCGAGGTTCTCCTTCCACATAACCTACCGCCTGGCTCCAAGAACACAAAACCCGACGCCCTGTCACAAATGTTCGAAGACCCCAAAGAAATTACTAAACCCAAAACCATTCTGCCAGCAGGAAACTTCCGGCTATTAAAGTCAGAGCTCCTGTCCAAGTTACAAGCTGCATCTATGGAGGCTCCCAATCCAACCGGAGTCTCGGTGCAAAACAGAGAAGGATTGTTATGGAAGGGGGAACAGATTGTGGTTCCTGAGGAAGCTCGAACACTGGTCTTGGGCTACTGTCACGACCATCCATTGGCAAGGCACTTTGGAATAGGCAAAACGTTAGAGCTGACCCAGTGCACATTTTGGTGGCCAAGTATGGCCAAAGTACTGTGAAATTTATGTCAAAACCTGTGCCATCTGTAACAGGAATAAGCCTACACAGAGTAAAGCCTGGGGGCTACTACAACCCTTACCGGTACCCAACAGACCATGGAGTATAGTGTCTATAGATTTTATTGTGGAACTGCCACCTTCTCAAAGCCACACCGTAATATTCATGGTGGTTGACCGCTTATCCTAGATGGCTCACTTTCTGCGGCTCAGGAACACACCCTCTGCTCCCGAGACTGCTCAGCTCTTCATCAAAGTAGTAGTAAGGCTTCATGGAGTTCCAAGAACATATCAGATTGGGGAGTTCAATTTACGTCGAAATTCTGGAGAGCCCTGTGTGAAACGCTGGAGATCAAGCTGTCATTCTCCTTGGCATACCACCCGCAGACAAATGGGCAGAAGGAGCGGGCCAACCAGACGTTGGAGCAGTGCCTCAGGTGCTATACCTCTTTCCTTCAAAACGATTGGTTGGCACTCCTGCATCTAGCTGAATTTGCCTATAATAATGCAAACCACTCTGCCACCAAGCAGTCGCCATTCTACGCCAACTATGGGTTCCACCCCACTTTCCTTTCGGATCTGATTCCAGAAAACTCAATACCGGCAGCTCAAGATACCGTAAACTTGTTCACATCCAACAACAAATTACTACAGGAAGCAGTAACAAAGGCCCAGGAGGATAACAAGAAAGCATTTGATAAAAGGAGAAAGGGGGAATTGGTCATACACCCAGGAGATCAGGTTTGGTTGGCAACGACCAATCTGAAGATGGCTTGCCCAAAGAAGTTGGCACCCAAGTTCATAGGCCCTTTTCCAGTAAAACGACAGATCAACGAAGTAGCTTTTGAATTGGCACTGCCTGAATCTTTCTGGATACATCCAGTGTTCCAAGTATCCCTGTTGAAACCTGCAACTCCAGATCCTTTCCCAGATCGCAGATCAAGACCTCCAGTAGCTTTGGACATTGATAAAGAAGAGGAGTTTGAGGTGGAGGCAATCTTGGATTGCAGGAGGAGAGGAGGTCGGGTACAATACCTGATTAAATGGAAAGGCTACGGCCCGGAGGAAAATTCATGGGAACCAGCCCAAAATGTCCATGCTCCCAGACTGATCCGAGAGTTTCATCGCAACCATCCACAAAGGAGAGGTCAGTTGGGCATCCGGAGGCTGCCCGTGGTGGAGGGCAATGTCAGGGATCTCAGCTGCTCGTGGGTGCGCGCATGTGCAGATCGCCAACACGCACGAGCCGGCAAGCACCGGGACATAGGCGATCGCGGCGGCCACGCATGCACACTCGCGATCATGGATGTCACCAATGAGAGCACAGGGCGCCCTATTTAACCATTAGCCGCCCGGCCAATGGCCGTTTGGCGGCTTCAGATGTGTCTCTCCATTCCGGGTGCACGCCATTTGGCGTGCTCCCGCACATGCGCCGTTTGCGCTAATGCAGAGCGGCGCAGCAGTGCGATCTGTCACCGGCCGTGCACCTCGGACACGGCCGATGACAGATCCGAGTACCGGCTCCCGTTGCTGGTACCATGTGACCTGCTGTGACCAATCACAGCAGGTCACATGACAGATGTATACATGGATGGCTTCATTCATGATGCCATCCATTGTATACTAGTGCCTAGCTGTGAATGGTCACAGCTAATCACATGCACATGTCATGTGATTAGCTGTGACCAAATCACAGCTAAGCACAAAAAAAAAAAAAAAAAAAGCTGAATGAATCGATTTCATTCAGGTAAATGCTTGCTTATAGCAAAGTAATTCTTTGCTATAAGCAAATTGTGTAAAAAAAAAAAAAAAAATACTGATCACTTCCCCAAAGTAGTACAATGTTACTATGGTAACATTGTACTACTTTGGTCATAGTAAAATATGAAAAAAAAATCTTAAAAAAAATTAAACAAAATGTAATAAAAAATTAAATATAATAAAAAAATTAAAAAAAATATATATATATTTTTTTTTTTTTCATACTGTCACCAGTCAGTGTCCCTGTTCACCGCCATGCCAGTTATATGATGACGCTGTACTGCACTGGTGACAGTATGTAAAAAAAAAAATAGTGAAAATAATTTTTTTAATTTTTTCATTTTCCGAAAAATTATGACAAAAAAATACAACTTCAAAAAACTCGCCATGCCTCTTATGAAGTACGTCGGACTGTCTACTCTGCAAAAAGGGGTCATTTGGGGATATCTGTACTATTCTGACATTCTTGGACCTCAAGAAATTAGATTGGCTGTCAGTACTTCAGGATTGATCAATTTTCAGATCTATACCATAGTTTGTGAACTCTATAACTTTCCTACAAATTAAAAAATACATCCTAATTTGGGTTATTTTCACCAAAGACATGTAGCAGAATACATCTCGGCCTAAATTTATGAAGAACAATTATTTATTTGTAAACTTTTATAACAGAAACAAAGAAAAATGTTTTTTTTCAAAATTTTTGGTCTTTTTTTGTTAATTTAGCAAAAAATAAAAACCCCAGCGGTGATTAAATACCACCAAAAGAAAGCTCTAGTTGTGTGAAGAAAATGATAAAATTTTAGTTTGGGTACAGTGTTGTATGACCGCGCAATTGTCATTCAAAGTGTGAGAGCGCTGAAACCTGAAAAATGGCCTGGGCAGGAAGGTGTAAAATTGCACGGTATTGAAACGGTTAAACCAGCCCTGTGCATCTCCAAATCGCCTTATGGTCTTGTTCTTGTGTTCCTGATTGCCCTGTACTTCTGACTGCCTTGTTGCCGACCCAGCCTGATCCTGATACTGTCCTCTCCTGCTCTGACCCTTGGCTTGTCCTGACCATTCTCTGCCTGATCCTATTGCCTGACCTCCTGTTGCTGAACCCGGCCTGTGACCTGATTATTCTTTGCCTGCCGCTCTGTACTGTCTGCTCTGCTGTTACCAACCCGGCCTGTCTGACCACGTTATACCTCTTCACATCTGGCTCTTACCTGCTTTACGCCATTGGCAGCTGCCTTTACCACAGCTGGTGTTACTCAGGGGTCGCGACCTGGTCACAGGCTGCTTCAAGTCCATCCCCACTATCAGGGGCTCTGGTGCTCAAGCAGACTGAGGCTTAGACTCCGCGCCCTGAGGGACTCCGGCCTGTGGGTCGCTAGAGCCTACCGTCAGTCGCCTTGTGACAAATACGATTAAGTTTAAACATAATTTTATATATTTGTACCACATTTTTATATGTATTTATCAGTGCGGATTTGTAAACGGTGGATCACCCATCGCCGCAGTGACCCTTAGAGACAGTAACTAGCCCATAATCCCAATTCATATCTAGTAATGTGATTTTTAATATATTTATAATATACGATTATATCTTAATAGCTCTAAATTGACCCCTATATGGCAAAATAAGATTATTACTACTTAGTAATTTTTCCTCTGTTTTTTAATAAAATTGTGTAGTTTTATTCTCAATTTAATCTATTCATATAAGCTTTTTATATAAATACTTTTTATACCATCTTAACATTGATTAACACATTATTAATATATATTTTGCATGTTATGATGTAGTATATATATATATATATATATATATATATATATATATACATACATACATACACACACATACAGTGGGGATCGAAAGTTTGAGCACCCCAGCTGAAAATTTGTATTAATGTGCATAAAGAAGCCAAGGAAAGATGGAAAAATCTCCAAAAGGCATCAAATTACAGATTAGACATTCTTATAATATGTCAACAAAAGTTAGATTTTATTTCCATCATTTACACTTTCAAAATAACAGAAAACAAAAAAATGGCGACTGCAAAAGTTTGGGCACCCTGCAGAGTTAATATCTTGTACTGCCCCCTTTGGCAAGTATCACAGCTTGTAAACGCTTTTTGTAGCCAGCCAAGAGTCTTTCAATTCTTGTTTGAGGTATCTTTGCCCATTCTTCCTTACAAAAGTCTTCCAGTTCTTTGAGATTTCTGGGCTGTCTGTCACGCACTGCTCTTTTAAGGTCTATCCATAGATTTTCAATTATGTTGAGGTCAGGAGATTGTGAAGGCCATGGCAAAACCTTCAGTTTACGCCTCTTGATGTAATCCCCCGTGGATTTTGAGGTGTGTTTAGGATCAATATCCATTTGTAGAAGCCATCCTCTCTTTAACTTCAGCTTTTTCACAGATGGCATCAAGTTACCATCCAAAATTTACTCAAATTTTATTGAATCCATTTTTCCTTCTACTCGTGAGATGTTCTCTGTGCCACTGGCTGCAACACAACCCCAATGCATGATTGATCCAACCCCATGCTTAACAGTTGGACAGAGGTTCTTTTCATTAAATTCTGTGCCCCTTCTTCTCCAAACGTACCTTTGCTCATTCCAGCCAAAAAGTTCAATTTTAACCTCATCGGTCCACAGAACTTGTTTCCAAAATGCATCAGGCTTGTCTATATGTTCATTTGCAAAGTTCAAACGATCATTTTTGTGGTGAGGACGTAGAAGAGGTTTTCTTCTGACGACTCTTCCATGAAGACCATATTTGTACAAGTATCTCTTTATAGTGGAATAGTATACCACAACTCCAGTGTCTGCCAGATCTTTCTGGAGGGATCGTGCAGTCAAACGTGGGTTTTGAATTGTTTTTCTCACAATCCTGCGAGCTGTTCTGTCTGATATTTTTCTTGGTCTTCCAGATCTTGCTTTAACTTCCACTGTTCCTGATGACTGCCATTTCTTAATTACATTCCGAACAGAGGATATTGACATCTGAAAACGTTTTGCTATCTTCTTATAGCCTTCTCCAGCTTTGTGAGCGTCAACTATTTTCAGTTTCAGTTTTCTAGACAACTGCTTAGAAGAACCCATGGTGCTGATTGTTGGGGCAAGGTCAGATGAGTCTGGGCATTTAAAACCTTTGAGATTGACATAACCTGGTCTTCCCAGACGATGATTGAGAACAATCCATGACACTGGCAGGTCTCAGCTTTGCAAAGGGGGCAGTGCATGCTATATATTCTGCAGGGTGCCCAAACTTTTGCAGACGGCATTTTTTTGTTTTCTGTTATTTTGAAAGTGTAAATGATGGAAATAAAATCCCTAACTTTTGTTGACATGATATAAGAATGTCTAATCTGTAATTTGATGCCTTTTGGAGATTTTTCCATCTTTCCTTGGCTTCTTTATGCACATTAATACAAATTTTTAGCTGGGGTGCTCAAACTTTCGATCCCCACTGTATATATATATATATATATATATATATATATATATATATATATATATATATATATAATAGACAATTAGGTCAGTAAATAATTGCTCGTTTTCACAGTAATGTTCTAATGATATTGGTATCTTGATTATTGCTGTGATTCAATCGGACAACCATCTCCAGAGATATATATCTATATACAGTTGTGTTCAAAATAATAGCAGTGTGTTGAAAAAAGTGAATAAAGCTCAAAATCCTTCTAATAGCTTTTATTTCCATACACACAAATGCATTGGGAACACTACACATTCTATTCCTATCACCTATCACAACGCTCCTTCAGCGTTACCTATAATGCTACCACCTCCCCCTCACTCCCCCTCTCTGTTGGGGTCCCTCAAGGCTCTGTCCTCGGGCCCCTTCTCTTCTCCATCTACACCTCCTCCCTTGGCCAACTCATACACTCTCACGGCTTCAACTACCACCTCTATGCCGATGACACACAAATCTATCTCTCAACCCCTTGCCTCACCCCCTCAGTCTTCGCCCGAATCACAAACCTACTAAACGACATATCAGACTGGATGTCGTTCCACTTCCTTAAACTGAACCTCTCCAAAACCGAGCTCCTAGTCTTCCCCCTAGCCCGCACACCACCCCCCATTGACTTCTCCATCACATCCAACAATGCCACTATCAGGCCTGCCCCGCAGGGCAGAGTACTTGGTGTCATTCTGGACTCCAATCTATCCTTCCAGCCCCAAGTCCAACCACTACCAAACTCATGCAGACTCCATCTCCGCAACATCGTCAAAATCCGCACGTTCCTAACCCCAGAAACCACTAAACAGTTCATCCACTCCCTCATCATATCACAACTCGATTACTGCAACTCCCTCCTCACTGGCCTGCCTCGCCACAGGCTATCCCTGCTTCAGTCGATCCTGAATACAGCAGCCAGACTCATTCACCTTACCAACTGCTCTGTTTCCGCCACCCCCCTCTGCCAATCCCTCCACTGGCTTCCGATTGCACAATGGATCAAATTCAAAATCCTATCACTGACGTACAAAGCTGTCCATCATACTGCCCCAAATTACATCACCGACCAAATATCCAAGTACCACCCAACACGCACACTCTACTCCTCTCAATACATCCTTCTCTCTAGTTCCCTGGTCTCCTCCTCCCATGCCCGCTTCCAGGATTTCTCCAGGGCATCACCCATCCTCTGGAGCTCCCTACCCCAATCCATCAGACTATCACCTACTCTCCTCTCATTTAGGCGCACCCTGAAAACCCACCTCTTCAGGGAAGCCTACCCCACCCCCTGCTAATTGCCAACCTCCTCCACTCCTCCTACCACTCCATCCCCCAAAACTATCTCCTCCTGTACCACTATCCCCTCCTCCTAGATTCTAAGCTCAAAGAAGCAGGGCCCTCGAACCCTCGTGTATCACATTGTATTGTTATTGTACTATCGCATGTACTGTCCCCCATTGTAATGTACCAATGACAGCGCAGGGCGCCCTATTTAAATAGACCCCTTGCATGCTCAAATTGCCGTAAGGTTCCTGTTGTTCCTGCTCATTCTGTTCCTGAGATTGCCTTGTTGCCGACCTAGCCTGACCCTGATTGCTGCTGAATCTGGCCCGTGACCAGATTACTCTCTGCCTACTGCTGTGTACCGTTTCGCCTCCGCTGTTACCGACCTGGCCTGCTTGACTTTGCTATCTCTCCATGGTGTCATCCGTCCATCCATCCTGCACAGATCCATCCGCTACTGCCCAGATCTGCTCGGCATCTTCACAGCAGGCTCTTATCCGCTACGTGCAACTGGTGGTTACTTCTAGCTGGGTGTACGTGACAAGGTCTCAGCCTGCTCCAAGTCCATTCCCCACCATCAGGTGCTCTGGTGAACAAGCAGACTGGGGCTTAGACTCTGCGTCCTGGGGAATCCCGGCCTGTGGATCTCTAGAGTCACCGCCAGTCGGTACCTGACAGTACCTTACGGCCATGGCTGAGCCTGGAAGAGGACCTTCCCCGTTGGATGAGATTTGCCAACATCTGGCGGCAGTCACCCAAGCCGTCAAGACGCTACAGGAGGGGTATACACATTTGGAAGGATGCATTCAGACCCTAGCCTCACCAGCGATCACATCCTCGGATCCGCATACCCCACCTCCTGCCATGGGCCCCACAGAATCCTCCACCAGAGCGATGGTCACTTTACCTCCACCCGAACTTCGTGTGCCAACGCCAGAGCGTTTCAATGGGGATCGAGGGAAGTTCAGGGCGTTTCAGAATTCCTGTCAATTATACTTTGATCTGCAGTCACGGACATTCTCTTCGAAATCCGTAAAGGTGGGGTTCGTCATATCGTTACTGCAGGGTGAACCTCAGGGCTGGGCCCACCGATTGCTGGAAGCTCGCCATCCACATCTGAACTCGGTTTCTGCATTTTTCAAGGCAATGGCGCAGTTGTATGACGACCCGCAACGGGCCGCTTCTGCTGAGGTGGCTCTGCACACCCTCCAACAAGGCTACCGAGCGGCAGAAGATTACGCTTCCAAATTTAGGCACTGGAGTGGCGACACCCAATGGAACGACGCAGCCCTGCGTCATCAATTTCGCTTGGGCCTATCTGACCCATTCAAGGACGAATTAGCTAGAGTGGGCATACCCGACTCCCTGGAAGAGCTTATAACTTTGGCCATCCAGATGGCCATCCAGATTGACTGCAGGCTGCGGGAACGGGGGCTAGAAAGGTCCAGTCAAGGACAGAGACTGACATGGGTGCTACCTCGGGTACCGCCCCAGTCCAATTCCTTTGTTAGTAATCGGAACCCTGAACCTGCGGACGAGCCCGAGCCTATCCAACTCGGACTGATACGGCCTTCTTTAACAGTTGAAGAACGCCAAAGACGCCGGTTTAACAACCTCTGCCTCTACTGTGGAGAAGCTGGTCATTGTGTGCACTTCTGTCTGGCAAAGTTGAGTAAGTTTGCATCTGTTGCTTCTGCTATATCTCCAGCTTGTCTTAACAACTCAACTCACCTAGCCGTGCCTATCTCATTCCAGCTCCCCGGAAGAACCGTGTCGGTGACAGCCATTATTGATTCAGGGGCCTGCAGCTGTTTTATAGACTTAAGCTTTGCTACCCATCAGCAGATCCCCCTGCAAACCAAGGAGCGCAGTTTGAACATCTTTCTGGCCGATGGGTCTCGGATCAAATCTGGGCTGGTAGATCGAGAGACCCCACCAATCTGCACTACGGTAGCCGACCACCATCGGGAACTCCTTCGCTTGGATGCCATTGCATCCCCGCTATTCCCAGTTATTTTGGGGCTCCCCTGGTTATGAGCACATGACCCCCAAATCGACTGGAAGACAGGGTCAATCCAGTTCCGCTCGTCCTATTGTCAAGAGCATTGTTGTCCCATGACACCGTTGGTCACACAGGCACTATTATGTGTGGACACTGATGCAGAGGTAACTCGAGCAATTCCTTCGGCTTACCACAATTACCTTGATGTATTCAGCCAACGGGGAGCAGATATTCTTCCTCCACACCGAGCATATGACTGCCCGATCGACCTTCTCACGGGGTCTGAAATCCCCTTTGGATGAATTTTCCCCTTATCCGAGCGAGAGCTGGGGGCACTCAAGGACTATATAGACGAAAACCTCCAAAAGGGATTCATCCATCCTTCCACGTCACCAGCTGGAGCCGGGATCTTCTTTGTGGAGAAGAAGGACAAGTCCCTGAGGCCCTGTGTAGACTATAGGGAACTGAACAAGATAACCGTAAAGAACCATTATCCCCTTCCCTTAGTCCTTGAGCTGTTCCAGAAACTGAAGAAGGCATTTATCTTCACCAAGTTGGACCTGAGGGGTGCCTATAATTTGGTCCGCATCCGAGAAGGGGACAAATGGAACGCACCCGTTTCGGCCACTTCGAGTACCTAGTCATGCCGTTCGGGTTGTGCAACGCACCCGCCACGTTTCAGCACTTCAAAAATAATATATTTAAGGACTATCTGGATGTCTTTGTCGTTATCTACTTAGATGACATCTTGATTTTTTTCCCCAACCTTGGAGGCACATCGAGGTCATGTCAGGAGCGTGCTGGAGCGACTTTGCCAACACGGGCTCTATGCCAAGGCAGAAAAATGCAGCTTTGAGCAGCACAGTATCCCGTTCCTGGGATTATTTCCACCACAGGAATTGCCATGGATCCCCAGAAAATTTCTGCAATCTTGGAATGGCCAGTGCCTGCTGATAAGAAGGGCATTCAGCGATACATTGGCTTCGCCAATTTTTATCGAAAATTTATCAGGAACTTTTCAGGTCTTGTGTCTCCCATCACTCAACTCACGAAGCTGGGGGTCCGCTTCCAGTGGACTCCTGAAGCACAGGCTGCCTTTGAGACCCTGAAGAGATTGTTTACAGCAGCACCTATCTTGAGTCACCCCAACTCTTCTTTGCCGTATATACTGGAGGTTGACGCGTCCGAAAACGCAGTGGGATCAGTCCTGTCTCAAAGGAAGGGTCTGAAGGAGCTTATGCACCCTGTGGCCTTCTTCTCCAGGAAGCTCACACCAGCAAAGAGGAACTATGACATTGGAGACCGGGAGCTCTTGGCAATCAAGACAGCACTGGAAGAGTGGAGGTACCTGCTGGAGGGGGCCATGCATCCAATCCTAGTTTACACGGACCGTAAGAACCTAGAATATTTGAGGACGGCTAAACACCTTTGACAACGTCAGGCCAGATGGGCATTGTTCTTTTCAAGGTTTGTCCTCCATATAACGTACAGACTGGGGTCTAAGAACACGAAACCCGATGAGCTTTCTCGCATGTTCGAGGACCCTAAAGAAGCTCCTAAACCAGACACCATCCAGCCGGCAGGGAACTTTCTACTTTTGCAATCTGAACTTCTGTCCAAATTACAAACTGCATCTGTGGGAATTCTCAATCCACCTGGAGTCTCAACACAAAACAGAGATGGACTCTTATGGAAAGGGGAGCAGATCGTGGTACCAGAGGAAGCTCGAACTCTGACCCTGGGCTACTGCCACGATCATCCATTGGTGGGCCACTTTGGAGTGTTCAAAACATTAGAACTGGTACAGCGCACGTTTTGGTGCCCGAGTATGGCCAAAGACTGCGAAGCTTACGTGAAGACCTGTACCATCTGCACCTCCAGGAGCAAGGCTTGGGGCCTGCTGCAACCTTTACCAGTGCCCGATAGACCGTGGAGTACGATATCCATAGATTTTATAGTGGAACTACCGCCCTTACAAGATCATATTGCAATTTTCGTGGTGGTAGATCGCCTGTCCAAGATGGCCCATTTCCTTCCGCTGAAGAATACGCCTTCCGCTCCAGAGACTGCGCGGATTTTTACCAAGGAGGTGGTAAGGCTCCATGGAGTGCCTAAAGATATAGTCTCGGATCGAGGAGTTCAGTTTACATCGAAGTTTTGGAAGGCTTTATGTGAGATTCTGCAAATCAAGCTATCCTTCTCCTCCGCGTATCACCCACAAACAAATGGGCAGACCGAACGGACCAACCAAACTCTGGAGCAATACCTCAGGTGCTACACCTCGTTTCTCCAGAATGACTGGCTGGCACTCCTGCCCTTGGCAGAGTTTACT
This sequence comes from Staurois parvus, assembly GCF_062004578.1. NCBI lineage: Eukaryota > Metazoa > Chordata > Amphibia > Anura > Ranidae > Staurois > Staurois parvus. The sequence continues at coordinate 62,427 of NW_028318721.1, read as the reverse complement.
TACAATAATGTGAGTCACTCCACCACCAAGCAATCCCCGTTTTTCGCCAACTATGGATTCCTCCCTACCTTCCCGCCTGATCTAATTACAGAAATTTCGGTGCCAGCTGCTCAAGATACTCTGAACTTCTTTGCATCCAATAACAAGGTATTACAAGAGGCAGTGGCAAAAGCTCAGGAGGATAATAAGAAAGCCTTTGATAGAAGAAGAAGAGGGGAGTTGATCTTGCACCCAGGAGATCAAGTCTGGTTGGCAACAACCAATCTGAAGTTGGCATGCCCATCGAGGAAATTGGCACCCAAATTCGTGGGCCCATTCCGAGTGAAACGTCAGATTAATGAAGTGGCTTATGAATTATCGCTTCCCGAATCTTTCAAGATACATCCTGTTTTCCATGTATCCCTGTTAAAACCTGCAGCACCGGATCCCTTCCCAGACCGGAGTTCAAGACCCCCGGAGGTTCTAGACATTGACGGAGAAGAAGAATTTGAGGTTGAGGCGATTTTGGACTGCAGGAAGAGAAGAGGTCAGATGCAGTACCTTATTAAATGGAAAGGCTTTGGCCCAGAGGAAAATTTGTGGGAGCCAGCTCAAAATGTCCATGCTCCTAGGTTGATTCAAGAGTTCTTCCACAGCCAAAGGAGAAGTCAGTTGGGCATCCGGAGGCCGCCCGTGGGGGGGGCAATGTCAGGGATCTCAAGGTCCGCCGTGGTGCACGGGTCTGCGCATGTGCAGAATACCAATGCGCACCAGCATGCGGGCACTAGGACATAGGCGACCACGGCAACAATCGCGGCCGCGCGCCTGGCACCAATGACAGCGCAGGGCACACTATTTAAATCGACCCTTGCATGCTCAAATTGCCGTAAAGGTCTTGTTCCTGTTGTTCCTGCTCGTTCTGTTCCTGAGATTGCCTTGTTGCCGACCTAGCCTGACCCTGATTGCTGTTGACAGTCTCCTGCCCCGACCCCTGGCTCGTCTTGACTTCTCTTCTGCCTGTTCCTGATTATCTGACCTCCTGCTGCTGAACCTGGCCCGTGACCCGATTACTCTCTGCCTACTGCTCTGTACCGTTTCGCCTCCGCTGTTAGCGAAGTCAGGCAGGCCAGATCGGTATCTCTCCACGGTGTCATCCGTCCATCCATCCTGCACGGAGCCATCCGCTACTGCCCAGATCTGCTCCGCCTCTTCACAGCAGGCTCTTATCTGCTACGTGCCACTGGTGGTTACTTCTACCGCAGCTGGGTGTACACGACCGGGTCTCAGCCTGCTCCAAGTCCATCCCCACCATCAGGGGCTCTGGTGAACAAGCAGACTGGTGCTTAGACTCCGCTTCCTGGGGAATGCCGGCCTGTGGATCTCTAGAGTCACCATCAGTCGGTACCTGACAGTAGTTCTTCTCTATTGCTTGGTTTTGCCTCAGAAACTGCATTTTTGATGTCACCCCACAAGTTTTCTATTGGATTAAGATCCGGGGATTGGGCTGGCCACTCCATAACATCAATCTTGTTGGTCTGGAACCAAGATGTTGCACATTTACTAGTGTGTTTGGGGTCGTTGTCTTGTTGGAACACCCATTTCAAGGGCATTTCCTCTTCAGCATAAGGCAGCATGACCTCTTCAAGTATTCTGATGTATTCAAACTGATCCATGATTCCTGGTATGCCATAAATAGGCCCAACACCGTAGTATGAGAAACATCCCCATATCATGATGCTTGCGCAACCATGCTTCACTGTCTTCACAGTGTACTGTGGCTTTAATTCAGTGTTTGGGGGTCGTCTGGCAAACTGTCTCCGGCCACTAGACCCAAAAAGAACAATCTTACTTTCATCAGTCCACAAAATGTTGCGCCATTTCTCTTTAGGCCAGTCAATGTGCTCTTTGGCAAATTGTAACCTCTTCAGCACATCTTCTTTTCAACAGCGGGACTTTGCGGGGGCTTCTTGCAGATAGCTTGGCTTCACGTAGGCGTCTTCTAATTGTAACAGTACTCACAGGTAACTTTAGACCTTCTTTGATCTTCCTGGAGCTGATTGTTGGCTGAGTCCTTGCCATTTCAGCTATTCTTCTATCCATTCGAATGGTAGTTTTTCGCTTTCTTCCACGTCTTTCAGGTTTTGTTTGCCATTTTAAAGCATTTGCGATCATTTTAGCTGAGCAGCCTATCATTTTCTGCACTTCTTTATATGTTTTCCCCTCTCCAATCAACTTTTTTTTTTTTTCTTTTTAATATTTTTGTATTTCAATGGGTTTTATTAATAACAATTAACACAGGAGCAACAAATCACACCCACGCAGGGGCTATCAATTGCACATAGAAGAAGTGGAAAATTAAAGAAATCAGTACTCTAACACCAACAGGGCAAAAGATCGCCCACGCAGGGGCTATCAATGGCAATTAAATAACAAAACATAAATATAACACTGATAATAACTCAGACTAAAGGCAGCTATCCACTGCCACACCAAAAGCAAGCAGAAAAAAAAAGGGGGGTGGGAAGGAAGGAGAAGTAAAAAAGAAAAAAGATAACCAAACCAAGAGCAGGGATCCAAGAACGCCAAAGCCGAACAACATCACATCCCCAGACTAGCCGGGGGGAGCGTGGGAAAGGTATATTGCAACCACGGCTCTGATATTTTCAAGAATTTACTTTGGGAGTCGTTGCAGATACTCAACATCTGTTCATTGAGCATCATAGTTGTCATACGGTCCCGCACCCCCTGAAGAGGGACAAACGGGCTCTTCCAGGCCTAAGCAATTGTTCTAGAGGCTGACAAAAACAAATAGGAAGCCAACTTCTGCTGATGAGCCAAGAGGCCCGGTATGGGACAATGAAGCAAAGCATACTGAGTAGAGTGTGGAGAGATGGAACAAGTTGAAAAGGAGGCCAAACACACGAGACCAAAAACAAAGCAGCCTTGGGCATGACCACCAGATATGCAATACATCACCACGATGGCCACAACCCCGAAAGCATCGATCACTGCAGGCAGGATTCGCCTGTGCAAAACGAGCCGGAACCCAATACCAACGAAACAATACCTTGTAAGCCACCTCCAGCGTGGTCGTATTAAAAGAGCATTTAGCTACATGCAACCAGGCCCTATTCTAGTCCTCCGGATCCACAACCACTCCCAGGTCGCGCTCCCACTGAACGACATATGAAAGAGAAGTATGCGACAAGCGTCTATTCAAAGCTGCATAAAGAAGGGAAATAAGGCCTGGGGCACCCGGTCGCTGTTGGCAAAGCAGTTCAAAGGCAGGTTTTTGGTACGGGAAGACAGAAGTGCCCCGCAATGAGAGCAGCCAATTGAAGGTAACAAAAAAATCCGCTGGAGGGACATCCCGTGCATCCCGAAGAGAATTCCAGGTAGGGAAGGACCGAGAGGTCAAAGTGTCGTACCTGTGAAAAACCATTGGTCACCCACCAAGAAAACGCCCTTGGTTGATCTAAACCCAGTGGTAAGAGGGGGTTGTTACTGACTGGGAGCAAAGGCAAAAAAAGGTGACATTAGGCCACTGCAGTAACGTACCGAGTCCCACACTTGTAAGCCATGGAGCAAAATCGGACTCAGTGCCGTGGGGCGCAGGGCAGGGGGAAGCCATAGAAGTGTCGATATCGCAATAGAGGCACAATTAGGTAATTCCAGGAGGACCCAGAGAGGTATGTCTGAGGAAGCAATATATATAGCGGGGCGATCTGGCTCGCCTGATAATATTTAGTAACATTGCGAACCCCAAGGCCACCCTGGAGTCTATGGACAAAAAGCGTAGTTCTGGAAACTCGGGGGCGTTTATCAGCCCAGATAAAAACGCATAATCTTTACCTGAAGCAAACGAAGGAAATGAGGAGGAACCCGCACTGGGAGTGTGCAAAAATAGTATAACAATTTCGGCAAGATGGTCAATTTCACTGAATTAATCCATCCTATCTATGACAGGTGCGGAAATTGCCAAGAATCCATAAGAGAGGACACAGAGCGAAGCAATAGATAGTAATTTGCAGCAGTGAGTCATAGGTGGGGGTCAAGCGAATGCCTAGGTATTCAAGAGAAGAAGAAGCTCATTTATAAGGGAAGTGGGACTGTAGGCGTAAAACCAAATCTGAGGCCAAAGTAATATTAAATATTAATAGTATCTTATCCAAATTGATACAGAGACCCGAAATCAAGGAGAAGCGCTCTCCAATCAACTTTTTAATCAAGGTACGCTGTTCTTCTGAACAATGTCTGGAACGATTCATTTTCCTCAGAATTTCAGAGAGAAATTCACTGTAACCAACATGTACAACATTTGCTGCCTTCCTTCCTTAAATAAGGGCAATAATTGACACCTGTTTTTCAAAGAATTAATCACCTCACTAATAGAACTCCACACTGCTATTATTTTGAACATGCCCCTTTCAATTAGTGATTCAATTACACAGAATCAGCAACATGCATGTCATGACTGTTGGGTCTGTTGGATTTCTATTACTCTACTACACCTGCTAGTAAATTATTTGCCATGTAGAAATTTAATTTCTACCAAAAACAGTGATTGATCAGGTTAGTGATGTCTGACTGCTATTATTTTGAACACAACTGTATTTATAACAAATTTGGCCTATACAGTGAGGAACAGAAGTATTTGAACACCCTGCGATTTTGCAAGTTCTCCAACTTAGAAATCATGGAGGGGTCTGAAATTCACACTGTAGGTGCATTCCTACTTTGAGTGACAGAATTAAAAAATAAATTCAGGAAATCACATTTCATGATTTTTAACAGAAACAATTGAGTACTGTCCGTGATACTTTTTTTATTTGCACTTACAATTTTGAGGACAAGCTTTCGGGGTATGTCCCCTTCTTCAAGGTCTAAGCAGTACTATTACAAATCACAAAGTTTAAGCAGAATGTTAGAAGGGATTGAGAAAAAAAAAAGGCTACAGATAAGATACATCAAAAGCGAGGGTGGGAGATACTACACTCACACAGAGGGGGTCAAGCTTTAGCTAATAGATAGTCATAAAGCTGTCGGATAATGGTTGAGGAATCCCATGTCCAAGTTAAGGCAGTTATCTTTTGTATCAAATAGAATTATCATTCTTAGTTCAAATGTTTTTCTTTCCTGGATGGATTTGAATTTTCCTTTCAGATCTAAAATATTGAGGTCTTCCATATTGTGGCCTGGTTGTGTGAAATGGTGTCCTACAGGTGTGCAGAGGTCATCTTCTTTATGTTCCTTGTTGGTATGTCTGTGCAAATTCATCCTTGTTTGCAACTTCTGTCCTGTTTCGCCAACATAAGATCCTGTGCTGCATTTTCTGCACTGGATAAGGTATACAACATTACTGGAGGTGCAGCTGTATGATCCGGAAATATTGAAGATTCCTTTTGAGTGTCTGACACTTTTTGATGGATTGATTTGGTTGCACAGCTTGCAGCGTTTTTTATTGCAGGGTTTGCTTCCATTATTTGTGACATCATAATTAGAAGGAAGTTTCCTACTGATCAGTTTATTTCTGAGGTTGGGGGGTTGTCTGAAAGCCAGTATTGGGGGTTGCTGGAATATTTCTTTCAGAGTTCCATCCTCTGTTATGATGGGTTGTAAATCTTTGATTATTTTTCGTATTCCTTCTAGTGCTGGGTTGTATGTGGTTACTAGAGGTACACGGTTGTTTGTTTTTTTCTCTTTGTACTGAAGTAGATTTTCCCTTCGGGTTCTCAAGGCTGTGTTTATGCTGGTGTTGATAGTTTTGTCCTTGCAACCCTTCTTATGGAATTTTCTGTCGCAAATGCACTAATACGGCTACAATCACCTCAAGCATGATTTTTAAAAGAATTTATTTGTCTTGCACTGCTGAACATAAGTATTTGAACACCTAAGAAACAGCAAGAATTCTGGCTCTCAAAGACCTGTTACTGTGCCTTTAAAAAGTCCACCTCTACTCCACTCAATCTAACTTAGTAGCACCTGTCTGAGCTCTTTAAAGACACCTGTCCACCCCACAGTCAGTCAGACGCCAACTACTACCATACGCAAGACCAAAGAGCTGTCAAAAGACACCAGAGACACAATTGTGGACCTCCACAAGGCTGGAAAGGGCTACGGGGCAATTGCAAGGCAGCTTAGTGAAAATAGATCAACTGTGGGAGCAATTGTTAGAAAATGAAAGAGGCTAAAGACGACTGTTGGTCTCCCTCGGACTGGGGCTCCATGCAAGATCTCACCTCGTGGGGTATCACTGATGATAAGAAAGGTGAGGAATCAGCCCAGAACTACGAGGGAGGAGCTCGTCAATGACATGAAGAGAGCTGGGACAACAGTTTCAAAGGTCACTGTCGGTAGAACACTACGCCGTCATGGTTATAAATCATGCATTGCACGGAAGGTTCCCCTGCTCAAGTCATCACATGTCCAGGCCCGTCTGAAGTTTACCAATGACCATCTGGATGATCCAGAGGAGGCTTGGGAGAAAGTCATGTGGTCAGATGAGACCAAAGTAGAACTTTTTGGTCTAAACTTCACTCGTTGTGTTTGGAGGAAAAAGAAGGATGAGTTGCATCCCAAGAACACCATCCCTACTGTGAAGCATGGGGGTGGCAACATCATGCTTTGGTGGTGCTTTTCTGCGAAGGGGACAGGACAACTGCACTTTATTAAGGAGAGGATGAATGGGGCCATTTATTGTGAGATTTTGAGCAACAACCTCCTTCCCTCAGTCAGAGCATTGAAGGTGGCTGGGTCTTCCAACATGACAACGACACGAAGCACACAGCCAGGATAACCAAGGAGTGGCTCCGTAAGAAGCATATCAAGGTTCTGGAGTGGCCTAGCCAGTCTCCAGACCTAAATCCATTAGAACATCTTTGGAGGGAGCTGAAACTCCCTGTTGCTCAGCGACAGCCCCGAAACCTGACAGATCTAGAGGAGATCTGTGTGGAGGAGTGGGCCAAAATCCCTGTTGCAGTGAGTGCAAACCTGGTCAAGAACTACAGGAAACGTTTGACCTCTGTAATTGCAAACAAAGGCTTCTGTACCAAATATTAACACTGATTTTCTTAGGTGTTCATATACTTATGTTCAGCAGTGCAAGACAAATACATTCTTTAAAAATCATACAATGCGATTTCCTGAATTTTTTTTTTTTTTTAAATTCTGTCTCTCAGAGTGGGAATGTACCTACAATGTGAATTTCAGACCCCTCCATGATTTCTAAGTAGGAGAACTTGCAAAATCGCAGGGTGTTAAAATACTTCTGTTCCTCACTGTATGTTATATCATTAAGATAAGCAATACCACAATAAAATGGCAACCTGAGTGGTGTTAGTGTGGGCAACGAAAAAATGGCCACCGTAATATTAACTATATCATCTATAGGCTACAATACAATGGAGGTGCTTGGTAAAGTTATCTATCTTATATATAAATGGAAACCTCCTTTTTCTAAATAAATACACCATTTGTTAGGTATTTGTAACCCTAATCTAGTCTAGTATTTTGTGGTGAGCTATTCCTTTTGACAACATGCTGGTGCACGAAACGCGTCAAGGGACGAGCTCGCCGCGCTGACATCACACGCTGCCAGGTCTATGTGTTAGGCTGGCAGCCATTTTTGCTCTACATTGAAACTTCTGGAAGTATTTTTAGATTTGTTTTTCAGCATGCATGCCTGATCATTTTAGCATGTGTTTACACTCATGCCTATGCTGGCTTTTATTTAAATGCTGGATTAAGCCTGTTATATGTTTTTTGACAGCTATTGAACCATATGCTGTTTACTATTGGCTATAATAAAAAATACTACACCATATTAGCTTTTTTCTGGTTGCTTATTCCTGGAGCTGCTATGAGATGGAGATCCAGCGTTACTAAGTTGATGTGAAACCAGGTGGATTTAACACCAAAGAGCTGTCCTTTTTGCTGCGAGGGTCCCACGGAGAGGTCTGAAGTCCGGTTAAGGGTGTAGCGAGTACCTGAGAAGTACCATATCCCCATCAGTTCCTAGATGAACCCTAGTGCCCTACAGAATACCTTTACATGCACAATTTGGCTGTGCGTCTGGTGAGTGCAAGCACACATAATTTTCCTTACCCACAAGTTGTCATGAGCACCATATTTATCTGAATCTGTGAAGGAGCTACTAAGTATCCGCACGCACTGGATGATATAAGAACATATTTAAGGATGAATTTGTGTGGACTATTATACATTTATACTGTGCGTTTATGTCACTGGTTTTCGTCCATATAGGACGACGCACTATTTTCACTTTATTGCACTCTTTGGTAGCGCTGTTTCACTTTTCACTTTATATTGCCATTTGATATTAATATTACTATTTTAGCGCTGCAATTTTGATATAGTTACTTTTAAGGATTTAGAGTTTTTTTTCTTTTTGCAAGCTGCTTTATTATAATGTTTATTCATTTATATAATTTAATTTTATTAGCGCTCACTTGAATATTACTATTTGAATCACACTTGCACTGATTAGGTGCATTTTGTTATTTATCATCACACTTGCACTGAATAGGTGCGTTTTGTTATTGTTATTTTTGTATGACACATTGTCTCTGCTTGTATGATTGGGTTATATGCCATTAGTGCATTGTTTGGGGGGTTGCAGCACTCTTTATGTATAGTCCTATATTGGACTCCTTGTCATATGGTTTATTTTTGTCTGTTATATCACTTTTAGATCCATTTAGGATCTTTTGTGGGCACTATTGATTTATTTGGTCCCATTTGGACTTTTTCTTGGCACTTTTATTTTATTATATGTACACACGTTTGTGTGAGTGTTTGACACTTATTATTGTCACTTTGCAATATTTTTATATATATTGTATTAGGTTTATATATTGGTTTATTTTTGTATTCACGATTTTGTGGTTCACATGGTATTAGCGCCACATGTTTTAATATTTAATATGTACATATAGATCATTAGGTACATGATTGGATGTTGGCAGCTGTACCTCTTAGTATATTAGTATTGTAGAGATTTAGTTAGGAGCGCAGGAGGTTCTTTACACATCAAAAAGTTGGAACTACCGCTATTATAAAATAGCGGTAGTTCCAATTTTTAATGTTGTTTATATTTAATATTAAGATTATTTTCTGAAAGCAGAGACCCTAAAGAATAATCTAGGGTCTCTACTTTCAGAAAATAATGTTAATATTATGTTAATGTTTTGGGGTTTTGGTGTAATCTTCAGGCCTAAAAATTTTTTTAAACTTGTGCAAAAAAAAAAAATGCAAAAACGGCTCTGGCAGCAAAAGGGATAAAGAATAAGCCCGACACTCCCGCTCATTACACTGCAATGTATCTCCCCTCCTTGCTAGTCCCTGGGTGCTGTGCTGGAGACAGGTAGGGAGGGGAGGAGGAGATCAACAGCGCAATGTTAAAAATATTACACATTTAAGTCGCCATAAAGCCCCTTTTGTTTTTAAAAGCCCCAGACATTCCTACAATCACCTCCGATTTAAATACAGTTTTAGTTAAAAAAGTTTTTTCATCTGAACAAGTAGATTGGGACACCGATTTAGTCCCTGGACAAGTAGCTTTTTCTAAAATGTCTACACCTTCTGCCTCTCATACAAGTTCACTAACAACTTCTCCAGCGCTCAAAAGCAAAGTCTGGAATATATAGTGAAGATGGTTTTCCTCCGGGGTGCTGATTAGGCAGTGCAGCCCTCCTCAGACAGGGGAATCCAAACACAAACTGAAAGAGAACACACAGGGGGCGCAATTGCCTAGCACATTACCCAAGTTTTATTGGAAAAAAAATCAACGAAAAGCCAAATGCATACTCACAAACATCAAAAGGTAAAAAGCAGAACACAAAAGACTGACGGTCAACCAACGTGGTGGGTTCCCAACTGCTGGTAGTGTCAGCAAGCTAACACATTTCGGTGACATCCTGCTGACCAACATTTTGGCCATAGGACATGCCTCATGTGTAGTGGCCTGAGGCTCACACGAGAGAGTTGCCGGAGAGAATCTCCCAACCCGTATACACACGTTCCTTAGCCATGTGCTTTGTCCAAACCAATAAGGATTGGCAAACCTCCATGAAAGCAATTGTGCGTTGACCAGCTGCATCCACCAAAGAAAAGGAACCAGGACTTGCAGACTGTACACTTGATACTTTTAAATGTATGCATCATTCCATAGAACGTGTACAAATATATTGCTTCACTATAAATCATTTACGTAGATTCCACTGTATCCTCTTCAGTGAATAAAGTGAGTCCTCAATCATCCCAGCGATGTGCCAATCTGCAGTGGCTCTCTCCTCACTTCTAGTGACGTCTAATGGCATTGCAGAGGCAGTGGGAGCACCAGCAGGAGACCAGAGAAAAGCAGGTTTCGGGGCCACCCCGAGCAGTTCCATTGCACAGAGCAAGTAAGCATAAACCCATCTGTTATTTTTTAAAAAATGGGTTTGCAATCACTTTAAAACCAAAAAATTGGGGCATGGCTTGGCGCATGGAGCTGTAGGACGTGCATCCCTGCAGCTCCCGGCCTGAGATCTTCCTGCAAGGGCTTTTCACCCTCTGTTGCACCACTGTCGCCCGTTTTGGGTAGGAACCAGCACCGGACCCCCAAGAGAGCAGCTGCGGGCCGGTCCGACACCGATTTGGGCCGGTAATTTGCACGGACCGGGACAGCAGCCCTGCACGTTACGGCCGGCAAGATGGCGCCGGTTTCTCGTGCTCCTTCTCCTCCGGACACAGGACCATCACAAGACATGCAGGTGAGCTCTCACAGCTGCCCCCCCTCTCCTGGGGATCCTGACCAGCTCTCTCAGGCATCCATCTGTTGCAGGGATAGGTGGGTCTTGCAGTCCCACATCAAATTTCTTCATGCGTATATTAAATCTCTTCCTATGAAGGCCGATTTTGAAGTTTGTGTGAAACGTATTGAGAATACATATAAGCAGGAGATTTCTGACCTTAAACAAGATATTTTTGTACGTATGAAAGAGATTGAAAATACCGTGGATGGCCTATGCAATGCCTTACAGTCCCGTGAAGAGATCCTTAATTCTCACACGGTCCTATTGCACCAACTCATGTATCAGCAGGATGATATCAAGAATAGGAACCGCCGTAATAATATACATATCAGGGATGTGCTGGAGTCCATAGACTTAGCCGCAGCAGTTACAGCCATCTTCAACCAGCTACAGCGCTGTTGATGGTATACGTTTCCCTTGCCTTATCTTTCATGGTATGAAAGGTATGACACCCATTGGTTTTTCCTCTTTTAATTGTCGGGGATATAACACCTCGGAAAAGCGGAGCCAGATGTTTTATCATTTTCAAAAAACTAGAACGCAGATTTTGCTACTCCAGGAGACTCATTTCCGTACGGATAGTATGCCAATACTCCGGAATCGCTATTACGCTCAATGGTATCATAGCACTAATGCACGAGCTAAGTCTAGGGGGGTGTCGGTTGCCTTTCATTGTACCTTTAGCTCTGAGGTCTTGGACTCTTTTTTTTAGACCCGGCCAGCCGTTAGATTTTCCTTAAATCAGGACTTTGTTTTTACGGTGGCGAATATTTATGCTCCTAAGACCTGAGCCCCTCTCTCTCTGCGGTTCTTTCCGAGTTGTCCGCCTTTCGTGGCCCATGTTTCATTTTAGGAGGTGATTTTAATATAGCCCTGTCTCCTGCTGCGGACACCTCCACCGGCAGATCTTCTCTTTCCTTTTCGGTCAAATCAAGTCTTATTTACATGATCTGCACTTGGTACACGTGTGGCGGGTCCTGCACCCTTCAGATCGGAATTATTGCTACTATTCGGCAGCTCATGAGTCCTATAGTCATCTTGATTATTTTTTTGTTCCACAAACCTTACTCAATTCCCCCATTTCGGCTTCCATTGGTCATTTCTTATGGTCCGATCATGCTCCTATTCATCGCTATACATAATCTCCCCGCGCCTTTACATCGCTCTTCCTGGCGTTTGAATGATACTTTGCTTAAAGATTCTGTATGTGTCGTGGAGGTCATGAGGGCTATACAAAACTTTGTTCTGGATCATTAATCGGATACCACTGGCCCCCTTACCCAGTGGGAGGCCCTTAAAATGTGTCCTCCGAGGAGTGTTCATCCAGCTTGGCTCCCGATTGAAGAGGGCTCGGACGGCGGAGATTCTTCAGTTTTCGCTTATCGCAGCCTTAGAGTCATCCCACAAGCGTACACTGGATCCGGGGCTCGCGGTGGACCTCTAATGCCCGTCGTGACTTACTCAATTACTAGACTCCTCCTCCCTCGCTCGAGATAAAGCCCATTGTGTTGCACCCATTATTATCTACCCAACAAATGTGGTCAGCATCTGGCGCGGGTACTCCACCCTCGCCCGTCTCGTCGCCCGATCCAATATATCCAAGTTCCTGAGAAAATCTCTCATAACAAGGGAATTTCATCTGAGTTCGAACGCTATTACTTTCAACTTTATAATTTGTCACCCGCTTCTTCAGCTGTCTCCGTGGATTCTTGCCCTCAAGCTATGACTCAAAACATTGCTGAGACGGTGTTACCAGTCCTTGATGTGCAGGACACTCGACCTCGGAGGAGCCCTTTTCTGTTCCGGAGATTCATGGACCAATTAAGGCCCTTAAATCTGGCAAGTACCTGGGCCCTGATGGGTTTACCCCAAGATTCTACAAAACATTTGCCCCTCTGTTGGCCCCCCGCTTTTGACTCAGGCCTTTAATGCTATTGTTGACTCATTTACCCTTTTCAGCCTTTCTTTCCGCTAATATTTCAGTTATCCCCAAACCAGGAAAAGATCCTTCTCTTTGCAGTAGTTATCGGCCGATCTATCTGCTTAACTTGGATGTTAAGCTTTTTGCGAAACGTATGACGAACCGCCTTTCTCCATTTCTTCCAGCCCTGATACATCATGATCAGGTTGGATTTGTTTCTGGTCGAGAAGCTAGGGACAACACTACTAAAACAATCCACCTTATTTCCTACATTAAACAATACCATTTGAAGGCCTGCCTTCTCTCATTTGATGCTGAGAAGGCGTTTGATCATGTTGATTGGCATTTCCATTTTCTGGGTCCATGGTTCCTTAAATCGGATTATGTCCCTGTACTCTCACCCCACGGCTTCGGTTCTCATGAACGGTACGACCTCTTCGTCCTTTTCTATCTCGAATTATACCAGACAGGGTTGCCCTCTTTTTCCTTTACTTTTTGGCTCGGTTATGGAGCACCTTGCATGGGTTATATGGGCTAATGGTTCTATATTAGGCATTCATACTCCCTCCGCCCAATAAACGGTCTCTTTATGCACATGATCTCCTAATTTCTCTCTCATCTCTCTCCTCAGCCTGCTTCAGGCATTCCATAGATTTGGTTTGTTTAGTAACTTTAAACTCAACATTTCCAAAACGGAAGCATTGAACATCTCTCTACCTGATTGCGTAGTGTCTCAACTTCGCTCCAATTTTTCGTTTTAATGGCGTCCACAGGCCATTTCATAGTTCGGAGTTCTGATTTCTTCTGATCTTACTGCTCTCTACTCCCTTAATTATCTGCCCCTGCTCAGGCACCTTCACAAAGACTTGGTTTCATGGGGAGCCTCCTCTTTGCCCTGGTTTGGACGCATTAATACCCTTAAGATGGACACCCTTCCGAAACTGATATATGTTTTCTAGACTATCCCAGTCTCTGTGCCCAAGAGTTTCTTTCTCTCCATGCGTTGTCTATCAATCAGGTTTATTTGGCATCAAGGTTTTTCAAGACTGAAATACAAACTGCTCACCTATCTGAAGCTTAGGGGTGGAGTGGGTTTACCTAATTTTGAGTTGTATTATTGGGCCTCCCTGTTGGCATGTATGCTTGACTGGTTTTCCAGACCTTTCTATAAACCCTCCTGCATGGTAAAACAAGACATATCTCAAACCAACCTTCGGGCTCTCCTCTGGGGCTATGGCCCTTCATTGTTTACCCGGCCCATCTCCTCTAACTTTGGCAGCTCTATGCTTGTGGTATAAACAAGGTCTTCTTACCCTTCTATCCTCCGACCCTTCCCTTTTATCTCCCCTATTTGATAATCCTTCCTTTCCCCAAGGGACGGGATCTTCTATCCTAGGTCCCTTTGCCCAGACCGCTTGGCAGGTGGCCCTCAGACAGGTCTCCTGCTCCTCCCGGGTGGCCCTAGGGATTGGTTGACTGCTTTACATTTTGTATACGTTTTGTAAACATTTACATTCGTATACGTTTTGTAAAGATTTACATTCCACCTCTCAAATTCAAGGCCTGCTTACTGTGTTTGAGCAATTGTGCTCCCTTTCTGAACCTCCGACACCTGTTCTGGCCTCCCTTTACAAAGTTTTGCATGCCGTAATGCATTCTGAACTTCCGCCCTTCACCAGAGCGTGGACTCAAGACATTGGCAGAGATATATCTGCTGAGGAATGGTTTACGTCGTTTCACTTCACACGACTCCTCTATTTCTTGCTACTCAAGAAAAGAATTTTAAGCTTCTCTCCCGCTGGTATAGAGAGCCTTATTCCCTTCATAGGATTTTTCCATCTACGTCCAATCTTTGTTGGTGTTGTAATGTGGCTGTGGGCACTCAGCTTCATATTTGGTGGGATTGCAATAAAATTCAGCCCTTTTGGTACCAAGTTTTTGAAGTCTACAATAACATTTATGGTGAGTCCTTTACCTCTTCACCAGAGATTGCTCTTCTCTCCATTTTACCAGGCTCGCTGGCGGCACAGATGAAATGTATATTACATTTCTTCCTGTCTGCAGCTCGTCAATTGATACCTCCTTTTTGGAAAACAGACACCCCCCCACCCCCCGCTTTGGGTTTCTGTGATTTATTATATCATGCAAATGGAAGAGATTTTGGCTTTTGCCAATGATATCTAAGAAAAACAAATTATTATGGTCACAATGCTATAGCACGAAACATGTTAGGAAGTTGCTCTTAGTGACCCTACCACTCGAACTCTTCAGTTGGCTAGGTGCCAAAAGGCATTTGAAAGTGTAAGTGATATTCTTTTCATTGATATTCATCATAATAAAGCAGTGTTGTACTATGGCATTTTTTGTGCTTGGGCTCATTTCCCTATGAGCCTGCCTTTTAAAAGGAGACTGTTGGATGACATCTTAACTGCTGACTCCCTCTGGTGCATTTCATTTGCACTACATACACCTTGATGCTGGGCTAAAGACCTTTGATGACATCTTGATCGCTGGCTCCCTCTGGTGGATTTTGACCGCATCTCAAGTATCTGGAAACATGGCTGATACGCTGCAATTCCCGTTGCTGCCTATCGGATGATCCGAATCCTAGATGTCCAACTTTAGATGACCCATGTATCATCAATCTTATGCGCATTAATAAGCACTATCTGGTTAGTGCAATCTACACCTATATCTACCACTAATGTCACCATTGCTACCCTGATCTTTTGAAAGACTGTCACGTTCATATCACATATTTGCACCGTTTCAGAATGTTGTTTAATCAATTAATTTCTTCCGATATTTAGAGACGTAATATGCATCCGTATATTATACGGGTTTTTTGACATATATTTTATTAGTAATAATTTATGATAATTACTATCCATCTCGGTGCTGCATGTTGTTTTATATATCATAAATTATTATGGTCAGTCTGTCTCCATTTTTCCTCCTCCTCGACCCTTTGTGACTTGTGTGCTCCTGCTGTGCCTTCTTAGACCTAATCCGTTTGGTCTGCTGGACCCACGGCTATCTGCCTTCTATCAGTGCATTTGCTTTCGATTTGTGAGATTGGATTGCCCCCCTAGGGATCCTTTGGAGTTGTTCCACTTTGGCTGCGCCCCCTTGTCTGCCCTGGCTCCCGACTCTTCCTTCCTTCCTTTCCCTCTTTCCCCTTTTTCTTTGTTTCTTTTATTTGGTGGACTCCGCCTGGACATATGTTGCTGCTCTCCATGCTCTTTTTTGGGACAGATTCTCAAGATAAATGTTACTTATCCAGGTTTACCTAATTTGACTGGTGAAGTTCACTGACTTATATTATCTCTTTGACTCATCTCCGGTTTGAGCCTATTGATTGTTCATATGCAAATCGCTGGTTCCTTTTTTTTTCTTTTCTGTATACTAGGTTATAAAACTTAATAAAGACAAATTTGCCTTTAAAACAAAAAAACTTTCAGTCAACATCCTTTTTTCAGATAGAGATTTTAGAGTTGAGTATTGAAAAAAGGATGTTGACTGAAAAGTCTTTTTGTTTTAAAGTTTTTGCAAACGCAATTTTTAAAAAAATTACAAATGCTTAGGGATAACTGATTTTAAGAATCACAGAACTTTTCAATACCCATTTTACTGTGTACCAAGATGGAATTTTGTATGAAACACTCTCACTGCCAGTTAGTGTGGATATTTGTGCTGTATTATATATTTACATTCATGTAAGCCAATTATATTAATATGCTTAATATTCTAAGCTTATATTAAATAATCATATAAGCCAATTAAACATATAAATAGGAAAGTCCCCTGGTATCACATGGATTACAGGTGTCCTGCCTGTCAGTTGGTTACAAAGTCACCAACAATCATTACCTAGATAACAAAAGCAGGGGCTTTCTGTTTTCCTGTTTTAAGACCAGGGCTGTGACAAAGGATGGGGGGGCAGGAGAGGCAACTACCCGGTATGTAGTCTTTTGAGGTGAGAGGGAGGTACCAGATTGCACGCTGCACCAAGCTCATTACATGCAGGAGAAATTCTCCACCAAAATATATGGCTGTCACATGACCCTGTGCCTTGAACTTTGTTACAGCCCGCACAGAGAGCTGACATGCCCATTGTGTGCCTTCTCTTCACAATAGCAGCCACACCAGTTTCCAGAATGGCCAAGCTTTGGCTGCTGTGAAAGTCTGACTGGGTGAATTGGGACTGCAACAGTCTGAGCAGTACAATGGGTTGAGCAAGCAAGAGGAAGTCCAATATGCTGGGGTGGACAGTTATTGGTGCTGCAGTAGTCACCAGAGCTTTCCACAGGCCAGGTCACATGTTCCTAATTCAAACAATGGAACCTGATTTTAAGATGAAGTTTCACACTTGCTTTGAGATCACTTCTCACACACAGACACAACCTTTTCATTTTACCCTGTCTCTCTGAAGCAGAGCACAGCCAGTAAAATTACATAGTTTGTCAAGTTAAAAAAAATAAAAAGTCCATCTAGTTTAACCAATAGAGAAAAAAAAAGAAAAATAGAAAACATCCATATATCCTATACCCACAATTAAAAGCCCAGTCGAGTGAAGAGTCAGGACTCATTACTCAGTAAAATCAATTAAACCATAGTTCTCTTCATGCACCAATGCTTAAAACTCTCCTATTTTGCTTGTCAGACTCCTGCCATTGGTCCATTGTTGCATTTTGCATTGCATATTTTTTTTTCCTAGTAAAAAGCAGTACTATATTTGCCACTGGTTGCTAATTTTTTTTTCCAAAAGATTTGCAGAACTTCATGTCCCTGAGCAAAACATCTGTGAGGACAAATCTCTTGTCCACTTTACTGGCTGGCTGGGAATCAAGCAATACATTCCCAAAAAAAGGGCCAGGTAAGGATTAAAGCTCAACAAGCTCTGTGAAAAAGCCACAGGATATGTGCATGCCTTCCACGAGTAAGAAGGCAAAGACTACCAGCTCCAGCCCGAGTGCCCAACCTACATTGGCACAAGTGGAAAAATTGTTTGGGACCTGGCATTCCCACTGTCCCAAAAGGAGTATCACTACTACCTATACAATTATTACACAGGTCTGACACTTTTCTGCCACCTGTACCGTGATAAAAACTTGGCCTACGGTACTATCAAACCAGAAGTACTTCCCACAGTCTAGTGACAACAAGGCTACAAAGGGGGAATCTGCAAGCCTGAGGAAAGTGGAAGTGTTGGCCATGAAGTGGAGGGATAAGAGAGATGGGTACATCCTGTCCACCATCAACAATGACACCTCTTCCGTAGAAATCCACGGAAGACACAAACCTATCTGAAAGCCAGAGTATATCCATGATTACAATCAATTTATGAGGGTGGGGGGATTTAAATAATCAGATGCTACAGCCCTATATCAATAAGAAAGTCCCTCTTCTGGTATAAAAAATAAGTTGCAATTTACTTTTTCCATTTGGCCATTTATAATGCATACAGTATGTCACCTATCAAAAGTCAGTGGAAAGACCAACCACCTTCCTCGAATTTATAGAAGATATCACTCTCCTGATCTACCAGCAAGGATCTCCATCAGAAAGCATTCACTCTGACTGTGTGAGCAGTCTTCATGAGAGCCACTTCCCTGAAAACATTCCACCAACAGAGACAAGAAGACGAGGCCCAAAAAAATGTAGGGTATGCAGCACAGGAGAGACACCAGTTTTCATTGTTCCCAATGTCCCTCCCTACCATGCCTTTGCATTGGAGACTGCTTCCGACTTCATCACATGTCCCTAAAATATTAGTTTCCATTATTTTTAACAGCCTCCCATTTCTCCATTTATAATATATTTGCCGATCATTTCCCTCTTGCCTTGATTGACCATGTCTCTGCCTTCTACGGTTATTGACCCTGTGCTGTTTACGGACGATGCCTCTGCCTGCCGTCTTGATTGTTTCTAAACCATGTTTCTGCCTTCCACCTGAACTGACCCTGGCCTGTTTATCAACAATGCCTCTGTCTACCGCTTGGGCTGATGTTTTGCCCTGGGGACAGCAGTAGTGGGGTTCAAGATAACACAGGGTCTCATACATGTGAGGGGTTTGAGAGTAGAGTTCAGAGTTGAGAAGACCAATTTTTAATTTTCTCCGGGTTTTGTAATTCCCTAAACAGGGTCTGTTAGTCTGGAGGCTTCGAAGATATTGGGTGGGATGAAGCCTCTAACCCTGTGCACCAGTCCTACCTGACCAAGGCCCTAAGCCTGATGTTCCTGCCTTCTGCTTGGACCAATACTTTGACTGTGCTGAGCATATTTCTGCCTGCTGCCTGTATTGACCCAGGACTTTTTTATGGATCACATTCCTGCCTGCTGCCTGGTCGATTCCTTTGGCTGTTGCTAACCACATCTTTGCCCGCTTCCTGGACCAGTGCTCTCCTATGTGGGCAACTGCTCTACTATAACCACAGGTAATCTTTTGTTTACCCTTTGTTTAGCTAGGCTGTGAAAAAGTCTCACACATATCGCCATACTCAGGAGGAGTAGCAGAATGTATTTTGAGGTATAATTCTTGCCCATGAAATTCTTCATGTCCATGCTGTGTTTTAGAAATATCTTATAAATTGACAACTGTGTAAAAGAATAATTCTTCATTTTCTTTCCACATTTTCAAAAAAGACTCATTATATGTTCATGTGTTTTGTTTCTGAAATGGGGTCATTTTGTGGATGTTTGCACTGTCCTGGTGCTCCAGGGCCTTCAAAAATGTGATAAGTGGTCAGGAAATTAAATGTGTAATTTATGCCTCTAGATCTAGAACGTCTAAACGTTGGGCCTCTGTATGTGGCCAGGCTTTGAAAAAGTCTCACACGTGGTATCGTCATACCCGGACGAGTAGCAAAATATGTTTTGGGGTGTAATTGCAGGTTTGCCTAAGCCGCGTGTGAGAAATAACTTAATATGGCAAATTTGTGCTAAAAGAATTGTGGGGGAAAAAAAAACTCACCATGACTCCTACTAAAATACTGTAGCTTAAACCATCTACCTTCCAAAAAAGGGTCAATTGGTTGGTATTTGTACTGTCCTGAGATTTCAGGGCTACCAGTAATGAGATAGGCGGTCAGTACATCTGGACTGATCAATTTTTAATGATACGTAGCATAGCATGTAGACTATCGGCCGAAAATAGCGTTACCGGCATTTTGCCGATAAGAAAAAAGGTGCTGATAAGGATGCTGATACATGCATCTCAGACATTCAAGCAAAAATGCCCTCTATTGACATAAATGCAAAATCGCATTGCATAGGCTTTCATGCAAAGTCGCATCTCAGACATTCATGAAAAAAAGCCCTCTAGTACTCCAATGCAAAATCGCATGTTTGAGTTCAGTGTAGCATGAGTAATTGTTATTCAAAGTGTGAGAGCAGTGAAAGCTGAAAATTGGTCTGGGCAGAAAGAGGGTAAAAGTGCACTGTATTGAAGAGGTTAAATTGATTCTTGGGGATCCTTCATCTTACAAGTATTCTGTTGCTGGTCCTAAAACAGACCAAGACAGCTGGGTCATGCCCTGCCCCTCCCAGTAATTTGTCTACTTGGTCCACCATATGCTGAACTCAGGCTGGTGCCTGACATCATGGTGGGAGACATCAAACCATTCAGTCGAGACAGTCCTGGTGACAAAATTTATATCAATTCTTCAGATTATAGAATCCCCAACTACCACCAACTTGCTAGGTCTTCCTGCATTACTCCCGCCACCCCTGCTAGATGGGATGCTGTTACAGCTGTTAGGGGAAACAGAGACATCAATTTTTTGTGAGCCACTGCCGCTCCCACTAACTAACCTGTGATGCACCCTACCTGCGATCATATGCAAATTTCCATGATTAGCTGCAAGAGGAAGGCCCGTTGAAAGCAATGGAAGGCTGCTGGCTTCCGCAGCTAATCACTCTCACTAGCATGTACTCTACCATGCAACAATTGTGAGTGATCAGTCCTGGACAGAGCAATTACATGCAAGTGGGCATGCCTAGCTACAGGAGTCGGCAGCCTCCCATTGCTTTTAACAGAGCATATATAATCACAGAAAGTGCATTCGTACTTACTTACCATCTTACTGCCTGATCATCCTCATTAACCACCTTCCATTGTTAGGCAGTATTCTTCCTGGAGCGATTAGTCCATTAAAAGTATACATGTGCCACACTGCACTGAGCCAAAGCTTTAACCTTATTAGAATTACCTATCCCTGTTACAATATCAGCTCCTTCATTGCACAGGATAAATCAAATCTTAACACCTGAACATAATTTTGCAACTTCGACAAGTGTATCATCGCAACTACTTTGTGTCTCCAGCTGAATTATACCTTGCTTTTTCAGGACATATTAGGCCTTCATTTGGTGGTAAATGGTAATGGATATCTCCTTTTTTATTAATATTAAAGGAAAACAGGCACAAAATAGTGAAAAAAAAAATAATAAATATATATATATATATATATATATATATATATATATATATATATATATATATATATATAATTATGTAGCTGTGTATTTCTTGTTATTACTATAAACTATTGCAAAAGAACAACCCAAAATAAATTCTTCTGCTCCTAACAATCACAGCAATGCCACATAGGTGTATATTTGTTGTTAAAGCCCAGAAAAAAATGAGCATTTCGCAACACGACGACATGGGGACTAACTTCAAAAGTGTTATTTTTATCCTAGCAAAAATACACTGACCATGACCTTTGACTTGAGCCAAGACCTCTGACCCTAACACTGAACAGGACCTAGATCAAAACCGGATTTAATTTTTATTTCTTTCATTCTTTATTTTTTACACACACTTCTTTGTCTACAGTTTCTCCCCCTTGCAAGGAGAAAAAAAATATGAATACAATCTATCTTTTCTCCATTCAAGAGGGGGGAAAAAAAACAAAACACAGGGTCGAGCTTGTACAGTGACTGATCACTGTCATAATTAACCAGAGGTTATCACAGAGATCAGGTGATCGGCAACCGGAACCCTGGTTCTCAATCATTAGTATGAGACCTGGGGCTCTTGTTGAAAGCATGCTGTTCATTGTGTTCCCAGCACAAACACAAGTACGCATACATGTGTACAGTCATCAGAAATGGTTAACAATACAGTAGGTCCCAGACTTATGAACTTTCTAGTTGCAAACATTCACAAATATGAACGGACCTCACATCATAAACATTCGTAGATGCGAACAAAGCGCCGGAAGTAGATCACGTGTATGCCGGACATTGTCACAGCTGCGCTGATGTGTGATTACTGTACAGTGCGACAGTGTACTGTACAAAGCCCAGGATGTCCGGAAGCAAGAAGAAAAGCAGTGGTTATGTAGAGGGGACTGCTAGGAAGCGCAAAGCAATAACCATGGAAACAAAAGTGAAAATAATTGAGAAATTGGACCAAGGCGAAAATATGGTAGACTTTTCTTATAACATGAATCATTCAACCACTGGCACAATTCTAAAGAACAAGGCCAAGATTAAGGAACACGTGAAGTCTGCTGTGCCTATGATGTCAACAACCAAAAAACATGGTAAAGTGATAGAGGAGATGGAGAAACTTCAGTGTGTGGATGCAGGATCAGCATCAGCGTCGAGTCCCACTCAGCTTAATGCTTATTCAAGAAAAAGCTAAAAGCCTGTTTGAAGACTTACGGGGTGAACAGTGTGCATCTTTTACTGCGAGCCATGGATGGTTTAACAAATTCAAGGTTAGAGCCAATCTTCACAATGTAAATGTAAGTAGTGAATCTGCCAGTGCAGATACCATAGCTGCCCAAGAATTTCCAGCAACACTTAGATAAATTAATGACAAAAGGTGCTTATTTACCCCAACAGGTTTTTAATGTCGATGAGACAGGACTGTACTGGAAGAGGATGCCAGACTGAAGTTACATCAGTAAAGAGGAAAAGGTGATGCTAGGCTTCAAAGCAGCAAAGGACAGACTTACTCTGGTGGCAATGCTTCCAGTGATATGAAACTAAAGCCTCTCTTAGTTTACCATTCAGAGAACCCAACAGCCCTCAAAAACATAGCCAAGGGCTCTCTACCTGTTGTGTGGAAGAGTAACTCCAAAGCCTGGGTTACACAGGCCATTTTCCAGGACTGGTTTTTCCACCACTTTATCCCAGAGATAGAGAAATATTGTTTGGAGAAAGATATCCCATTCAACATTCTTTTGCTGCTTGACAATGCACCAGGTCACCCCTAATTCTTGGATGACTTTAATCTCAACGTCAAAGTAGTGCATCTACCATCGAATACTACAGCACTCATCCAACCTATGGACCAAGGAGTTATTGCGACTTTCAAGAGATATTATTTACGTCTCACTTTTTGTCAGGCAGTAAAGGCTATTGATGAAACAAGAACAATCTTGCAACAATTTTGGAAGGACTATAATATCTACAAGGTCATAAAGAACATCATCTTTGCTTGACGTGAGGTTTCAGCTGTCACCAAGAATGGGGTTTGCCCACAGTTTGTTCATGAAGTTCATGGACTTTAGAAGATGGGTAAGAAGTCCAAAGAGATCTTCAACAACCCTTAACACGAAGCTGGAACAAGATCTGCAAGAGGATGTCTTCATTGAACTCCTTGCTGTGCAACATGAGGAGCTTACTAATGAGTACCTGATGGAAGTAGAGGCCCGACGAAGAGAGCCAAGAGGAAGATGTAACTGAAGAACCAAAAGAGATTCACAACACAGGAAATGGCAAGGGGATTTTCTTTACTTGAAGAGGCACTTAATGTTTGAAGCACAGGAACCCAACGTAAAACGAAACACAAAGGTTGCAGCAGCCGTTCAGAATGCCATCCAGTGCTAGAGTCATCTATGATGAGAAAAAAAGAGCTACTACTCAGACATCACTGGATCATTTTTTTCCAGAGGGTAGACAGAATTGAACCCATCAAAAAACCAGTGTCATCAATATCAGGTGTGAGTGAAATTCCATCTTGCCCTCCATCTCCTATTTCTGATGATCCCTAAGCTCCAACATCAACAACATCAGATGTGGGCCAAATTCCATCTTGCCCCCCATCTCCTATTGCTGATGATCCTTCAGCTCCGTCAGCTTCAGGTGTGGGTCAAATTCCATCTTGCCCTCCATCTCCTATTGCTGATGATCCTTCAGCTCCACCATCTCCCACCTACCCTTCCTCCTCCAGTTAGTAACTCTCTTCACCCCCATATGCATTTTTGGAAAAGCATCAAGGACCTGATCTTAGTTCAAGTCGACAGGAGTCTTCTTGATCCTCATTGATGGTAATATATCCACATCTCTATGTGTGTTTTGTTTTCGGGGTTACCTGATGCCCATGTTCTACACATTTATTATCTTTTTCTATGTATATCCTCAGAATCATTTGGTACTGTGGACCTTGTTCCATTTGGGGTGGCTATCCAGGAAGTCCTTACATTTGAGAGGCGGGTATGATAGTCTCACCTCTGAGAAGGTAACAGTAGTATCCATTGACTATTGTGGAGGGAGGCCTGGTAAATTTTTGGATGTGATTTGGTTTCCATATTGCTAGATACATACTATGTATTTTTGTGTTCCAGCTTGTACATTCCAGGAGGTCCCTGATATATACTGGGAACACATCCACTGAATATACGGTTCATACAATATTAAGCAGGAAACCTACGGAAATCCAGGATAACTACTCCATCATTACACCACTCTGCCTTATATGGTGCTCTGTTGGCTAAGATGACCCTCAATTGAAGACGCTAAGTGTTTTTAAACATGATTTTATTTTTTTCATATGTACACCGTGCTCATGTTTAACCTCCTCATGATCTATGTGATCAAATAAAGTATTGTTAAATTCATTTGAATTCATACTACTCCGCGTGGATCCTTTAGAAACCTTCTTTTTCAGATAGGCGTGTTCTTGTCACACTATCATATTGTTTAGTATGCTGTCCCCTGGGTTTATGTATCCACACTTGTATAAGTGAGTCGGAGAGGTGCTTATGACATTAATTATTAGTGTCATTTTTGGTGGCTTGCTTTTGTTTTATTGTTGTGATATACTTCCTTAAAGGTTCTTATAACCTGTTCTGCCACCTTGGAGGTTTGGACTTAGTCTTAAACATCTGCATGGTGTACAGTGATTGCTGGATTATTGATATTTTTTGACTATATCTATATGATACTGTGTAATTCCCTCCCCTTTCTGTGGAAGGGAAAATACCTAAGGAGGTAATGGCCTACTTGATCAATGAGGAGATGGATGCGGAAATTAGATCTGCATTTACTAAGAACTTAGACCCCCAAGGAGAGGGAAATGAGGGAGACATCAAGACCAAGTTTAAGCTACATAAGAAACTAACTACTAAATACTTGAATAGAAAGTGGGATATTACATCCCTTGAATCATATATAGAGAGAGGGATTGTTCCCAGGGGATTAAGAGAAAGGGTAATTCCAGCAGAACATCTTCACACCCCCAGATTTCTGGAAAGGTGGAAAGAGGTCTGTATAAAACATGGCATAGAGATTATGCGATTAATTGTGGAAGAAGAGAAGGTTCAACTAAATGAACTCTCTAATGAAATTAATGAGAGCGCAAAATCACTTGATCCTCTGAAGAATGATCCTGAGTTTGATAAACATAATGATTTCCTTAGAAAAGAGATAGAAAAAATACAAAAAAATCTGAAATTTACGAAACAACAAAAATTTAGAAGAGACCTAGAGGACTGGGAGAAAGGTGAGATATTTGACCTAACTAATAGTAGAGGAAGGAGTTGATCAAAACGTAAAAAACATTTTTCTAGAAATAATAGAGGATATTCATCAATGAGTGAGGATGACGATGAAAGTAATAAGAGATCTGTCAGTTTTTTAGAGGAAAAAACAGATGGCGAGAACCATGGAATACTAAAACAAACAAACAAACAAATGAATGGGACAAAGGAAGAAAGAAATACCCCAATTGCCCTCAAACCACCCAATCAAAATCGAACCAGAAGTCACAAGAGATAAAAACTAACCAAAAGGAGGGGGAAACGAATGACCTTAAGGTAATAAATCTATCTAATTTTGTATTGAAAAAAAGACATTATGATTTACTGCGGAAAGGTCTAACTTTTTCTCCTACGGACAAAATGGACTTGTTTGAGGTCTATAAAGACTTAAACTTGTTTCTGAGAAAGATCCTTTTAAGAATTCCATATGTATCTAGAGAAGAACAAAATCCCTGTGATCTGAATTCAGAGAGAGAACAACAGGCATTAAGAGATCTCATTAGTCTCCTTGATGAGACTCCCACAGACAGTGAATTTGGGGAGGGAGATGTTTCTAACAAGTGGAAAAGACATACTAGACTTAAAACTCCTTCCAGAAGAATGCCCAATATCAGGGAAAATAAATGGCTAAGTACTTTTTTAGATCTAGTACATGATGACCTTGGAAAAATAGACTGGACAATGAGGAATGCTGATAACCTCACTAGGGGTGAAAGAATAGCCCTTAAGGAACTTAGAAATGCTAAAAACATTGTGATTAAAAAGAGCGATAAAGGGGGGAATGTAGTACTACTAGAAAGTGTGGAATATGAGAAGGAGGTGCTTAGACAGCTGAGGAGTCTGGATACATATCGCAAACTACATAATAACCCGTTCCCAAAACTGGTGGTCGATCTAAATAAAAAAGTGGGGCTGGCACGTGAAGCAAACCTACTAACCAAACGGGAATGTGATATGTTGACAGTTGATACATATAATATCCCCACCTTCTACGTAATCCCAAAAATACATAAAAATCCCTCTCAACCACCGGGACGCCCTATAGTGTCTGCTATTGGTGGCCCTTTGGAACCAATAGGTAAATTTGTAGACGACTTGATCAAGGATTTGGTCCTGGAGCTCAAATCCTATGTAAGAGACACGGGGGATGTACTTAAAAAGATTCGAAATGTAAAAGTACCAGAAGGTGCACTCCTGGTGGGAATTGATGTGGAATCACTCTATACCTCCATCCCACACGTTTGGGGACAAAAAGCGGTGGCCCATTTTCTCGAGATATATTTTCCTGAAATGGAGGCCCAAAATGAATTTATATTGGATTTGCTTGAGTTTATGTTGACCCATAACTGTTTTCAGTTTCTGGGCTTCTTCTATCAGCAAATATGTGGTACCTCCATGGGAGCACCTTGGGCCCCGGCATTCGCATGTCTACATCTAGGTATGTGGGAAGAGGAGCTAGTATATCCCTCCACTCCCTATAAACAATATGCAATAACCTGGTTGCGATACATTGATGATGTCCTAATGGTATGGGATGGAGGTATGGATGAGCTTAAAAGCTTTATGGAATTTTTGAACAAGAATGATAGAAATATCAAACTTACTTATACAGTGGATAGAGAGGTGATAACATTTTTGGATTTGTCAATCTCTGTCCACGAAAATAAACTGGTCACTAAAACATTTAGAAAGGAAACAGCGGCCAATACACTTCTACATGCTAATAGCTACCATCCAAAGAGTCTAAAACAGGGAATCCCAATTGGTCAGTTCCAGAGAATAAAAAGAAACTGTACAGAAGAATTAGAATATAGACATGAATCTATCCAGCTCTACAAAAGGTTCAGAGAGAGGGGCTATTCACATAGAACCCTAAGAAGAGCAAAAAGAAGAGCCCTCGGTAAATCAAGAGAGGAACTAATTAATAAATTAAAACCAAAGGCAGCTGCGAATACTGAAAACCAACCGGTAAGATTCATAACTAAATTCGGACAACAATGGGATGAAGTCAAGAAGGCCCTGGACTCCCATTGGCATCTACTAATTCAAAATCCGCAGATAGCGAAAGTGGTAGGAGAGAGCCCCCATATGGTGGCAAAACGAACTCGGAATCTAAATGATATATTAGTACAATCAGAATTTCAGAGGGTACCACAGAGAAACTGGCTAACTAGGAAGACTGGTGTATATGGTATGTTTCCATGTGGTCATTGTCAGATTTGTCCATTTGTACATAAGTCTAATCAGTTCTTCAACAATGATAACTCTAGGATATTTCAAATACGAAGCTTCATTAACTGTTCTAGTAGTAAAATGATATACATGATAGAATGCCCATGTAAAAAGATTTATATAGGTAAAACCAAAAGAAGCCTTAGGACTAGGATTGGTGAACATCTGAGAGACATTAGAAATGAAAATAGGAATGTAAGAAAGGGAGAAAAAGTGAACCCATTGGCGCAACACTTTAAAGAAGTACACGGGGGCAAAACAGACGGTCTAAAAGTAAAAGGGATCTTCCTGCTGAATATTTCGGCCCGTCGGGGGGATTTTGATAAAGTCCTCCTACAAAAAGAAAAATTCTGGATCTATACCCTAGGGGCACTTGTCCCATTTGGACTAAACACAGAACTTAACTTTGGGGTGTTTTTGAAATAAATTCCCTTGAACTCTTTATATACCCTGAGTTATAATCTACATTGCGATACCTTATATATGCACTAAATATGGGCCTCTGTGGACAAAATATGAACCTAATTGTTCGATTCTTTCTACTCTTATTAAGTGGTGAGCATATAGAACAATAGGACTGTTTTTGAAATCTTGGTAGCTGTATTTGGTTTTGATGTTTCCCTATGTGAAAGTGAAATATGCTAACAATAATCTCCCGTTTATCATTCTCTTGGAAGATGATTTGATCCATAGTAATTAGGCTCCTCTTCCACATCCAGCAATCATTTTAAAATTCAAGATATATGTTTTAATTCACTTTTGGATATTCCTAATGTAGTGATATTCTTTCAACACAAGATGGCGAGGTGGAGACTCTTTGGTATGCAATTAGTGCACCATATAAGGCAAAGGACTGAAGTCCCCTCCCAGTTCTGACGAAGTCTGCGGTGATTGGCGGACGAAACGGGTCAACGTATTGACGTCACTACGCTCGGCGTCTTCACAGGGTGCGGAGCCCACGAGGCGGAAAGGAACGGCGGTGTCACAGCTCCCTGTTAGGTAGGCCCAAGACCTGTTGAGAACTACCAGTGGGCTATTATCACAGCGGTTCGCAAACGGCAATCCCTCAGGGAAATATATCTTCCACCGGTGGCAAGTTATTCAAAAGCTTATGGCTGTTGAGATTTACAGAGCCTACATGGTGTTCATAGGGCATGTTGTATGGGCCTAATTTACCCTGTATATTCGGGGAATTTCTTGGAAATCCTCTCAGGAGGAGAATCTACATATATATATATATATATACACACGCTATCCTATTCAGGTATTTTTTTGCTGTGACATAGCCACATCCTTATAAAAACCGCAAATAACCTTCTCAAATTGAGCAATTTTTGGAAACCCTTTACTGGGTATATTAAATTCAGGTATCTACGGCCTGCTATATGCTATATACACACTATATGTGTTTGAAATCCACGCATCGTGTATACCTGGTCCCTCACCCCCATATACATTTTTGGAAAAGCATCAAGGACCTGATCTTAGTTCAAGTCGACAGGAGTCTTCTTGATCCTCATTGATGGTAATATATCCACATCTCTATGTGTGTTTTGTTTTCGGGGTTACCTGATGCCCATGTTCTACACATTTATTATCTTTTTCTATGTATATCCTCAGAATCATTTGGTACTGTGGACCTTGTTCCATTTGGGGTGGCTATCCAGGAAGTCCTTACATTTGAGAGGCGGGTATGATAGTCTCACCTCTGAGAAGGTAACAGTAGTATCCATTGACTATTGTGGAGGGAGGCCTGGTAAATTTTTGGATGTGATTTGGTTTCCATATTGCTAGATACATACTATGTATTTTTGTGTTCCAGCTTGTACATTCCAGGAGGTCCCTGATATATACTGGGAACACATCCACTGAATATACGGTTCATACAATATTAAGCAGGAAACCTACGGAAATCCAGGATAACTACTCCATCATTACACCACTCTGCCTTATATGGTGCTCTGTTGGCTAAGATGACCCTCAATTGAAGACGCTAAGTGTTTTTAAACATGATTTTATTTTTTTCATATGTACACCGTGCTCATGTTTAACCTTTTCATGATCTATGTGATCAAATAAAGTATTGTTAAATTCATTTGAATTCATACTACTCCGCGTGGATCCTTTAGAAACCTTCTTTTTCAGATAGGCGTGTTCTTGTCACACTATCATATTGTTTAGTATGCTGTCCCCTGGGTTTATGTATCCACACTTGTATAAGTGAGTCGGAGAGGTGCTTATGACATTAATTATTAGTGTCATTTTTGGTGGCTTGCTTTTGTTTTATTGTTGTGTTAGTAACTCTCTTCCACTATATGCCAGTTGTGGTACTGTACTAGGCATAAAAAAAAAAAAAACTTGGCACCTCCTATGGGCAGTCCTCTCCGGGTATAAAACCCCTCTCTGCTATAGGTCTCCAGTCCCTCACAAGCAATGTCAAAGCAGAGATCTCCCTAGAGGTGTGGGTGCTGTGCCCTTCAATGAACCCAGAGAAAGGGATTTTACGGTAAGTACAAAAAAGTCCCATTCTCTCTTACGTTCATTGATGGACACAGCAGCTCCCTCTTTAACATTAACGAAACAGGGATATCCCCAAACAGTGCTAGAATGAATGAAGGGCAACCATACAATGTAGAAAAAAACAAAAAAACACAGGAAAAAAGCCAACACTTCAAAAGACCCCAAAAGGAGAGGCCCTGGAGCCCTAAAACAGCCGCCTGCAACACTTTGCAGCCAAAACTAGCATCGGAGGATGCCAACACATCAACTTTATAGAACTTCGTAAGCGTGTGCACAGACGACCAGGTCGCCGCCTTACAAACTTGAGAAACAGACGTCTGATGTTGGAACTGCCTTAACCGAGAAGGGAGGTTCCTGCCCCTTAACAGCATATGCCTGAACAACAGTCTGGTGAATCCAACAAGAAATAGTGGTAGAAGATACCACCAGGCCAATCTTTGGAACATCCATGAAGAGAGTCGGACCTCCGAAAGGCAGCCGTTGCAGAAAGGTACACACGAATCACATGGACCACATCCAGGGAATGCAGCGCCACCTCTTTAGGGTGCGTCGGTCGAGGACATAGTGAGGGAAGAACAATATCTTCATTCAAATGAAAATCTGACACCACCTTTGGAAGAAAGGAAGGGGAAGGCCGAAGCACCATCTGTTGTGACCACCATCGAATGTAAAGGAGAAACTATTTCCCCTCCTAAAGTGCAGAAGACCAAAGCCACCAAATCAGCGATAGTCCGGCCTTCCGACCCACGTGGATCTGGGCTTTCAAGGAGTCTGGGAACTTGTCCCACTTAGACAAGATTTCCTTCCGAAGGACCCTTGTATGAAACTGTGCATACAGAACTGCCTTGAAGGCAAATACCATTAGCCCCCGGACTTGTATAAAACAGTGGAGGAAGGATCGCCTGCGGGACAGCAGCAGTTGAAGCGCACAAATGAAGCTTCCAGAGCTTGTCCATCGAGAGGAGAATCTTGGACAACACTGCTTCGAGAGTCAGGCCCAGACATTGTAGCTTCCTGGTTGGGGTCAGATCAGATTTCTGGAAGTTTAGGATCCACCCAAACTCTTGTAAGGTGCAGATTATGATCATCGCATCGCCTTGAAATGCCAGGTGAGACTCTGCCCACAGAAGCAGGTCATCCACATAATCGATCATGTCAATCTACATTGTCTCAGCAAGACCATGACTGGAGCCATCACCTTGGTGAAAACCTGAGGAGCAAAGGAGAGATCAAAGGGTAATGGCACAAACTGATAATGCTCTTCTCCCATCGCAAAAGCGGGGAAACCGCTGGTGCCCAGCACAGATGTGCAGGTAGGCATCCTTGATGTCTATAGAAGCCAAGAAATCCCCTGATGAGGAGAGGCTACGACGGACCTAATGAATGCCATCTTGAACTGCTGCAAACGCAGGAAAGATTTCAGGGCCTTGAGAACCAGGATAGGACGAACCCTTTCTTTCTTTGGGATGGTAAACAGGTTGGAGTAAAACACCCAAAATCATTCCAAAGTGTGAACTGGAGCAATCACCTCTTGGCATAGCAAATCCTGCACTGCATGTATAAAGCCTGCAAGAAAGATGGGAAAAGACGCAGATTGGAAGGAAAGAACCTCCTCAGAGGACAGGAGTAAAATTCTATTTTGTACCTGGACAAAATCAGCTCGTGGACCCACTTGACAGAAATCAAGGAAGTCTACGGGGCTGCAAACCAACAAAGATATCCCCCCACCTTGGATACTGGTGTTGGTGATCCTTCGTGCTGAAGAGGACTTGTCCTTGGGCTTGGCAGATTTAGTAGACCAGGTTCACTTGGCACCCCCAGTGGGGGCCTTGAAAGGTTTGATACCCTTGTCTGCAGATCCAGAGGGCCAAAAAACTTCTTGTTCATGAGAAAAAAAAAAGTGGACCACATTTGCAAATTGGCTCCTTCCCCCATCTGGACTGTGGAATAAAGGTACTCTCCCCCTCAGTGAGATTCTTGATGATGTAATCTAGGTTAGCTCTGAAGAGGAGATATCCCTGGAAAGTCAAATCTGCCAGCCTCTTCACATCAGACTCCGTTTCTCGCACACCTCTGACGGTGCTCTCTACCACTGCCGGACACACTCAGGGGTCGTGACCTGGTCTCAGTCTGCACCAAGTCCATCCCCACCATCAGGGGCCCTGGTGAATAGCAGATTGGGACTTAGACCCCGTGCCCTGAGGAACTCCGCGCTGTGGGCTGCTAGAGGCACCGCCAGGCGGACCCTAACAGGAGAGCTTTGAAAGCAAAGCTGCCACATTCAGGGACATGTCACATGCAAACTTAAGGCCCTGGACAAACTTTTCCATGAATTTCATGTAAGCCGGAGGAACTTGATCCCCACCCAGGCCGTGGCAAAAGAGCTTGGCCCATTCAGTGAGGGTCTGGGATACCAGGGCTGTGGCCGAAACAGGCAACAGAGCAGAGTTGATGATAGTGAACATTGTGTGGACAACCAACTCCACCTTCCTGTCAGCCAGATCCTTAACCTCCCTGACGGTATTCCCGAGTGTAGCTCAGGGTAAAGTTTCAGTACCACAAGCGGTAACCTCGAGCTACACTCGGGCTTACCATGGGGCGCTGCTCCGGCATCTGTTCTTCACTTACCTTGTCCTGTGCTCCCACGATGTCCCTCCTGCAGTGTCCCCTGTAATGTCCTCCAGCCAATGCCGGCATCTGCCATCTGGGTTCTGTTCCCTGCGACGTTGGGACGTACGGGGGACGGAACGGCGGGAAATGTGAAAATGACAAAAAGTGACATTCACTAAATACACTAAAATCACATAGTAAAACATTACTGTATCAAACCATTTCACATATATTTTGTCCCTAGTGCTTTGTCCTGTGCCCTGCCTGCATTTTTACTGTTCTTTCTGCCTGGAAACTGAGAAATGTCCATGGCATCCAAAAAGCGTCCCTT
This sequence comes from Staurois parvus, assembly GCF_062004578.1. Lineage (NCBI taxonomy): Eukaryota > Metazoa > Chordata > Amphibia > Anura > Ranidae > Staurois > Staurois parvus. The sequence goes on along the minus strand of NW_028318721.1, from coordinate 29,244 downwards.
TAGGTCAAAATCGGTTTTAGAGCAGCTAGAGAACAGCGATAGTAAATCAGAACTACTTGCAGAATTGAGTGATGATTCGTGGGGAAATTTATCATCAAACACTGAAAACGATTTTGCGACTTTGCTCAGTGATGTGCGAACTTAGTGCTATATTTCAAATTTCAGTGTTTTTGGTTTGATTATATTACTGAATTAAATGTATTATTATATTATTTTTTATGATTATTAAATTATAATTTATGATTTCGTGTTTCAAATTTTATCATACCTGGGATGTTTACTAGAATCTTGTTCGAACAGATTTCAGTGAGTTATTCCTAAAAATTACAGGCCTACAATAAAAAAAAAAATACATATTTCCATGCAAAAAAATTTACCACTTTGAGCACAGAAATATGGACATAATCAGACCGCTAGGGAGGTTAAAGGAAAGAGACTCCACCAGTATGGTAGCTTTATTCAACCTGGAAAAAAAAGGGTCTACAACAGGCGGAGCAGTCCACTTCTTCAAAAGAGATTCCTTGAAAGGATAACGGACGGAAAAACTTTTTGGGACAATAAAGGGTCCCTTAGGATGTATCTAATCCTTTGTAGATAAATTTGTCAAAATACATGGAATAGGGCAGTGTTTCTCAACTCCAGTCCTCATGGACCCCCAACAGAAACACTGGAATAGGGTAACACCTTTGCCTTGCAAGGTGGCTTGCAAGGAGCCTAAGGGGACAGTCACATCCATGGCTGCCCCAGATGCATCCTTCATCTTTAAGGTTTCTCGCACTGAGAGGGGGCAGCAAGGCTTGCAGCCCCTCAGCTAACTGCTCCAGCCAAGGACACAGTAAACTGCCCCAGAGGGGGGTGTTGGGGGTTAGAAGGGGGCCCAGGGGAGCCCTACTTACCAATCACATGAGAGCTGCCAATGAAGCACCAAATTGGGGGGCTGTCAGCCAGGGTTGCACTGTGACGCAGACATCAGGAGCTCACACTCCTGTGAGACGTTTAACTCATTCGATGTCCCGGTCCAGGATGGGACATGTCGCAGCCTACCCAGCATTTGGCTAGGGTCTGCGCGTGCTTGCTGAGGTGACCACTAGATCTAGATTACCCAGCGCATCACACATCCCGGCTGTTGATTGAAGATCTTCGCAGGAAAAAAAATCACAGGAAAAAAGTAAAAAAAAAAAAAATTATGGAACCACAGGTCCCAGCAGAGAACAAGGTCCTTACTCTTGAAAAGACTAGGCATAAAGAACTGGCTGGCCTATAGCAGAGAGGGGGTTTATACCAGCTGGGACTGCCCATAGGCGTTGCCAAGTTGCTTTTTTGCCTAGTGTCCTACTCCTGTAGGTGGCACTATAAACTCTATGGTCAAATAAGAAGTGGCTGTGCCTGTCAATGAGCGAAAAAGAAAAAAAAAATGTATATACACAGGTATTTTGTGGTGTACAATATAAACATTAGTTCATTCCGTGAAGTACTTTTCAGAGCATTTTGATCACTTTTATTCAAAAGTGAAGCTCAAAAATCAGACAAAGGTTACCTCGCAAGGGTTTTAAGCACCTAAACAAATGGCTATCCAGACTGAATTGTCCACGAGCCTCTCCAAACAGACTCACTACGTTCCCTCATTTAGCCTTGTGCCAAACAAACTGCCCAACTTCAGGCTGCACAGGCTCCTGCTAATTTACACACCATCTCTTATATAAGTTCACCTTAGGAACACGTTCCATCCATTTTTAGGTAGCTGCACCCCATAACAGATCGTACGGGGGGAGAAGTTTTGAAAACAGTGCAGCCATGCGGAGCTCTGCCTACATGGCTGTGTCATTCAATCAGGGACTTCCATGAATAAATGAACTGCAAGTCCCGACAGTTTAGCGGCTGTGGGCTTGTCGTTTTCAATTAACTACCATGGTGCTGTGGAGCCATGGTAGGTCATTGAAGCCTCCTGTCAGAATATCTGCTTGCTTGTTGCTATCCTGTACGGTAAGCAGATATTCTAACAGGTCTGCAGGAGACCTGCATGACATCAACGATCTACTGATCGCTGGTGCAATGCTTTCGGGGCTTCTATAGACAAAAATAATGCACATTTTTTTGCCTGCAAAAATGTGCATTTAATATTTTGTCCAAAAAGGTGAACTTATCCTTTAACCACTTCAAGTCCAGACACTTTTACCCCCTTCCTGTCCAGGCCAATTTTCAGCTTTCAGTGCTATCACACTTTGAATGACAATTGCGCGGTCATGCAAGACTGTGCCCATATGAATTTTTTAGCTTTTTTTTTAGACAGATAAAGCTTTATTTTGGTGGTATTTATTCACCACTGGGATTTTTATTTTTTTTGCTATATAAATGAAAAAGTCCAAAAATTTTGAAAAAAAGTTTTTTTTCTTACAAAATTTTGCAAATAAATAATATTTCATGATAAATCTTGGACAAAATTTATTTCGTTATCTTTTTAGTAAAAAAAAACCCCAAAATTAGTTTATAACCAAAAATTATAATTTTTAAACTTTTTTTTACATTTCTATTTTATTTTTTTTCTATTATTTATGGGGTTTTTTTTTTTGTTTTTTTTTTTACATACGGTCACCCTAGCAGTATAGGGACACTGTAGTACTTGTGTGGGGAGATGAAGATTTTTTATTTTTTTTGCAGCCATTGAGAAATACTGTGTGAGCTGTGATTGGTTACAGCTTGTCACATGGTACAAGGCTGTTGTGAATAGCCTTGTACCATGTGACCTCTGTGATCATTCACAGATTTCATACATAGTAAACAATGATGTCAGAAGTGACATCTTGCTTACTACTCTGCATGTGATCACTGATTGGCCAATCAGTGATCACATGATCGGGACCTGTACGACGATCAGTGTTCCACTGTGTCCGGAGGACACAGCAGGCACCGGGTCGCGGTGCTGCGAGCTCCCAGGGAGCGGGCACAAGCAGGGGGCAGGGAGACTGTTTATAAACTACTAACCTAACCTACTAAGTGACATATCGGCATGGATGTCACTCCACTTCCTCAAACTCAATCTTTCCAAAACTGAGCTCTTAGTATTCCCTCCAGCCTGTGCCCCCTTCCCTGACTTCTCCATCAAGATCAATAACACAGTCATCAGTCCCTCCCCTCATGCCAGGGTACTAGGTGTAATCCTAGACTCCCATCTGTCCTTTCAGCCCCAAATCCTATCACTGTCCAAATCTTGTAGATTTCACCTCCGCAATATCTCCAAGATACGCCTGTTCCTAACCTCGGAAACCACTAAGCCACTTATTCACTCCCTGGTAATATCTCGCCTTGACTATTGTAAGTCCCTCCTCATTGGCCTACCTAATCGCAGGCTATCCCCTCTTCAGTCTAATATGAATGCTGCTGCCAGACTCATCCACCTTACTAACCGTTCTGTAACTGCCACCCCTCCCTGCCAATCCCTCCACTGGCTTCACATTGCCCAACAGATAAAATTCAAAACATTAACAATAACGTATAAAGCCATTTATAACTCTGCCCCAAATTAGATCACCGATCTTGTCTCTAAATATCACCCAAACCGTACTCTCCGCTCCTCGCAAGACCTCCTGCTCTCTAGCTTCCTTTTCTCCTCCTCCGATGGTCATCTCCAGGACTTCTCCAGAGCTTTCCCCATCCTCTGGAACTCTCTACCCCAATTTATCAGACTATCGCCTACTCTGCTCACTTTTAGGCGATCTCTGAAAACCTCTTTCTTCAGGGAAGCTTATCCTGCCCTCAGCTAATAAAGGAATCTTCAACTCTTCCAAGCAGTCCATCCCCCACAGTTACTACCTTTTGTACCACTAGCCCCTCCCTCCTAGATTGTAAGCTCCAAGGAGCAGGGCCCGCCTATCCCTCTTGTATTGAACTGTATTGTTGCTGTATTGTCTCCCGTTATATTGTAAAGCGCTGAGCAAACTGTTGCGCTATATAAAGCCTGTATAATAATAACAATAAACAGCCACCCGCCCCTGCCCTGCCACCGTCCGGCCGTTTATATACAACGGTCAGACGGGAGGTGGTTAATACCTCTCTCAAGTGACAGCCTGGTCAGATAGCTTCTCCTTGAGTCCAGAATAGACTCCGAGCCCTGAACCATAGACAGCTCCTATACTAAACACCTGCACAAACAGGATGCCGGTTTCCACTAAAATGTGGACCCCGAATTAGAGGCTTTATCCTTCCCAAGTCTCTACAAGAACTCAGGGCTACACTTCTCTGTGGTAAGGAAAAATGGTCTAATAGGGGATCATAAATCAGCTTATCTGTGATATCTCTAGCATGGTAATTATCAAATCAATCACACACTTTCCATTCCCAAGCAACCGTTATCTAAAAAGGTATCAGGGCATACACATAAAGGACACAGAATTACAGGGAATACAGTCCCAAACATTCTCAAAAAAAGCTGGGGGGGGGGGGAATAGAAAAATATGTGGTCAAGAAGAGATGAAGGATAGGTTTAGTGTTATCTTGTGAAGTCTTGTGAATTAACACGAGATATATATATATATATATATATAATTTGTTCAATTTTTGGTTTGAATTTCTGTTCGCAGCATAATGTAAATAATATTTATTTACAAAGTTGTGACAACATAATACACAGCTATTCTAGGAAGGTGAATTGGCTGAATTGACGAGGTAGGACTATAGACTTGCGAATAGAGCATTGCAGTGATAGATCTTGATAGTTAATTAGCCGAGATGCTCTCAAAAGATGAAAAATGTGCAGCACTCACTTTCTAGCAAAATAATGTGATCCTAGGCGATAATTACAATTTGTATAAACATCATATGCACATAGCCTTCTAGAGGTTCTGCCAAATATTGAATTCAATGTGCTCTGCAGGAATTTTTTTGTTACTCACCGTATCACCGTAACCGTATATGAATAAGTACAGGTTCACTGAGGAGTGACTGAAGCCATATCAACATTGGAAAGCCAGACTAGTTCACTGACGGATACAGTTGCTGCTTTTTATCCATTCCCAAACAGGCTTTTATAGCGCCACCTTCAGGAGTAGGACACCAAGGCAGAAACAACTCGGCACCTCCTATGGGCAAGTCCTCTCCGGGCATAAAACCCTCTCTCTGCTATAGGCAACCCAGTCAGTCACACGCATTGTCAAAGGCGAAAACTCCATAGGAGGAGTGGGTGTTGTGTCCATCAATGAACTCAGAGAAAGGGATTTTATGGTAACAAAAAAAAATCCTGTTTTCTCTTACATTCATTGATGGATACAGCTGTTTCTTCTTTATCCATTACCAAACAGGGATGTCCCCAAGCAGTGCCATAATGAGAAGTGGGCAAATCAGCTAATGGAGAAAAAAACCCAGGGCAACATGCCAACACTCTGTACCACCCCAAGAGGTGCCCAGGAGTCTTAAACAGCTGCCTGAAAAACTTAGCGGGCAAAATCAGCATTAGAAGATGCCAACGTGGAAAGTCTTTTTTTTTTTTTTTACTTTTTGGAAAGGCGTGCACAAACAGGTCACCCCTTGCAACTCGAGAAACAGACGCCTGAAGTTGGAAGGCCCAGGAGATGTCAATCGTCCTGGTGGCGTGCGTCTTTGTGGGGAAGGGAGGCTCCCGCCCCATAGTGGCATACACCTGCACCAGCATCTGCCATTCCAATGGGAAATAGTGATAAAATAAGCCACCATGCCTATCTGTGAGCACAAAAAGGCAAATCAGACCACTGGAAGGCGGCTCTCACGTACCTGATGGGAGACTGAATTGATGAGGTCGGCCTCATTTGTGTCACTAGCCCTGACTCCGCTGATGTTGGAACAGAGGGAGTCTAGGGACCAGGGGGACAAGAGCACCAGTGGTTGTTGTTTGCAGCTCTTTTAGATGATGACCTTGGAAGGCAGATGATCCTCTGATTTGGGCACTGTATTAATAGGCAGAGCAGGTTCTGTGGCTTGCCAGACGTGCAGCAGAGCAAGGTAGGTAGTAAGGACAAGAGACTGGAGCAGAGTCATAGGATAGCCAGAGTCATCAACAGTTGGGCAGCGCGGTACAGAATCAGAAGGAAAAGCCAAAGTCAGGAGCAGAGCCGAAGTCAGGAACTGGTAGCAGGAGAGTAATCGAAGTCGGATCAGGAACCAGCCGGGTTGGTAACGGAGAAATTGTACAGGAACAAGCAGGACACGGGGGGAGCTGAAGACCAGTCAGCACTGAACCTGAGCAGAGGCACTCCTTAAATGGGCGGTCTAGCGCCAATCTTCACCATGCGTGTGCACGTGCGCGATCGTGCGTTACTGCACGCATGCGCATAACGGCAATTGTTCTGCGGGAATTCCTATGCGCATGCGCGTTCCCGATCACGATTCTTCTTGCCGGAAATCCCTTACAGCGGCCGTCACAGAGAGGAACGTGCAAATCCCGCAAACTACATCCAAGGAGTGCAACATTACCTCCTGAGGTTATGATGGCCAATGACACAATTGAAGTGGAAAGCAAACACCACCTTCGGAAAAATAGAAGGGAACCACTAAAGCATCACGTCGTTCTTGTGCAGAATCAGATAAGGCATCTTACAGGACAGAGCTTTCACTCCGACACCTGCCGAGCGATAGCGAATAGGAAGGCAACCTTCTGTGAAAGTGTAAACAAAGGAACACCCCGAATATTTCTGAAAGGAGACTTCTGAAGAGCCAACAACACCAACTCCAAACCCTAGGTAGCAATGGACAGAGTAGGGGGGGAACCACATAACGAACCCCCAGATAAATGTGAGAACCAAGGAATGTATTGCCAAAAGATGCTGAAATGAAACAACCAGAGCAGAAAACTGACCCATGACCCTTTCAAGGCAGTGCCTAAGCAATGCCACATGGAAGGAAGGCCAGCACCTGAGCTACCAAGAAGGAACATGGATGGAACTCCAAGGCCCTGCACCAAACAATATAACCTGCCCACATGCGATGATAAAGCTTCCAGGAGGTAGACTACAAGCCTTTACCAGAAATCGGAATTATTGAGCAAGACAACACCCTGTTCTTCAGAACTTCGCTTGCGAACTGGCATCATCAGTGACAGTAAAGCAAGATGGTGGGAGACTGGCCCCTGGGAAAGAAGGTCCTCGTGAATAGGTAGCTGCCAGAGAACGTCTGCCACCACCACACCATAGTCGGTGTAACACAGCCGTAAAGACTAGCCCGGAGCCACCAAAACAAGTATGCCTTCGACATCTCTCCTACGCAGCAGCGGGCAGATCCTGAGGGACGGAAAAGTGTAGAGGAGAAGGTACTATCCCACGGCCCATGCTAAGTCGCGTCCGCCAGCAGATCCAACGAGCTTGTCACAAACCTCGGAAATGGTCAGAGGAGGCAGGCCACCAGAAGATCCATGTCTGGCATCCCCCAACGAAGACAAGGCTGATGAAACACCACAGGGTACAGGGACCACTCCCCTGCTCCAGAAGTTGACAGAGAAAATCCCTGGTGTTAATGTGCACAGCAGACAAGCTTGAACAAACCAGTATAGGACATGAGATGCCGCCAGAGCTGCAGCTGTACTTCTCATATCACCATGATGATCGACCCAAGCCACCACAGTGGCACAGTCTGAATGAGTTCTAATCAGTAGACCCCTTAGAAGACCTGTCCATGCGGCAGGGACAGCCTGATCACTCAAAGCTCCAGAACATTGGGTGGGCAAATCGAGCTACCTTCGGAATCCAGTGACCTTGAACAGATTCTGATCCTAGGACTCTGCCCCAGCCCGACTAGGCTTTCATCCGTTGTGACCACTGTCCAGCGAAAAGAAGGATCTCCCAATCTGTAGCGACAGACTGCAGCCACCAGAAAAGCAAGGTCCTCGTCAACCACTCCAGATGATTCAGATCATGAAAGTGGAAGATCTGTTGCATATGCAAAATATTTCCCCTGCAACATTCTCGATGGAACTGGGCATATGCAACTGCTTCGAAGGTAGCCATCACCAGTTCTACAACCTGCATGCAGAAAAACCGGAAATTCCACTTGCAGGACCATGGCTGTCAGACTACCGACCAAAGCTTCTGGAGGTCATCCAACAGGAGGAACCCTGTGGCCTACTTTGAAGTGAGAATTAGCCCTAGATACTCCAGACACTTGGCTAGGATCAACACAGACTTTGAGGTTCAGGGCCCAACCGAAGAGCTGTAAAGAATGCATGGTGATCTCCACACTGATCCTCAGAGACCAAAGAGTTACTGCACATAGAAGCAAGTCAACCTGATAACTGACCACAAGAGCTCTCAGTGTGACCGCAAGGCCAGGAGTGGTGCCAGGACCTCAGAAAACCCCTGGAGAGCTGAGGCCCAACCAAAGGACAGCACTACAAATTAATAACATGCACCCCTGATAGTGAAGCGTATGAAAAGCCAATGTCCCTTGCAAAGAGGAATGTGCAGGTAAGCAGCCTGAAGTCCATGAAAGGCCCAAAAATCCCCTTGGTGGAGGAAGGCCACCACCGAGTAAATGGAGTTCAACTTGAACTTGCAACCCCACAGGAGGGCTTTTAGGACCTTGACATTCGATCCAACTGGGGAACTATGAACCAGGTGGAATAAAATCTCAAACACCACCCTGAATCTGGGACCGGGACAACCACTCCTCAAAGGAGCAAGTCCTGCACAGTCCCATATAGAGGCTGTAGACACACTGGTGAGAGTTGCTGGTAAGAGGGACAAACCTATCCAGTATTCAGGAATTAAACTACTGTGTAGCCAGGAGAGAAATATTCTGCTGGCCCACTTGTTGGAAACGAGGGAGGTCCAGCAAAGGCAGCCCCCAACCAGGAAATTAGTGGTAATGAACTATCATGCTGAGGCAGAGTAATCCACGGCCTTAGAGGGCTTCCGGGCCCACGAGTGCTTGGCACTGCCCCTGGGAGTCCCAAAAGGACTTGTAGCCCCTGGTCAAGGGCCCAGGGATCAGCCTACTGATTGGTTCCTTTTTCCTTCATGACCTGAAGGAGGAAGGTACTCTCGTCAACCAGTAGGGTATTGAGAAATTCATCCAGCGTAGCCCCACAAAAGACGGTCCTCATGGAAGTCTGACCAGCCGACCAACATGTGAACCAAGGACCCCCTGAAGCACCACTGCTGCAATGGAAATGCAGAGAAAGTGAAGCCTCATCAAGGGACGCATCCAGCATACTTTAATCAACTGCTAGAATGTATACGGGTCGCTCATGTTCTAGTAGATCAGGGCACATAGTTCTCTGAGGTGCAACCTTTGATTCAGGTTTGTGCAGAGTTGGCTTCATCTGGTACCCCTGAATGACTTTTTGCCACCATTTAGTGCAGACCAGGTAGAGTCCCTGGTATGGTTATTAGAGGATGATGTGGATTGCTTCTTGGAGCATTATGCTGCATGTTCCCAACAGCTATTAAGGGACTGTATAATCGCAGTGCAGTCTTTGACCAGACAGGCTTTGTGTAAGCTGAGCTTTGTTCAACCCATACTGCAGACATGGTCAGACTTGTTGCACCCAGCCTCAGTCAGCTTACAACGTCATTCCTCCGCTCAAGGCACTCTTCCTGCATCCCCGACAGCACCCCCAGTTACGGCCCAGTATACTCTAACTACCACATATCAGTCCTCTGCTCCCACTCGCTGCACCTATCCTGCCTTTAACCCTGTAAAGAAGTCCTCTGTAGCAACTGCTCCCTCCTCTGTTCCATCCTCCAGCTCTTCTCTGTCTTCAGCTGCTCCATCCGTTTACAAACCTGCGCTTACTTACAGTGCTCTGGTAACTAAAACCAGGAAAAGGCGAAAATTCTTTCCAACCAATACAATCCTGCCAGTATCCAAACCGGTCAGCCTGCCATCTGAGAACCCGCGTTCCGTGGTGCAGCCTGGTGCCTCGGCGCCCACAATTCAGCCTGATTTCTCTACCCAGCCTGATGTCTTTACCCAGCATGATGTCTCTACCCAGCATGATGAACTGATCCAGCCTGATGATCCTATTATGCCAGGTGACTCGGTGCCCGCTGTCGAGCCAGATGACCCGGCGCCCGCAGTCTTGCCAGATGACTCGGTGCCCGCTGTTCCGCCAGATGACTCGGAGCCCGCTGTCTTGCCAGACGACTCGGTGCCCGCAGTCTTGCCAGACGACTCGGTGCCCGCAGTCTTGCCAGACGACTCGGTGCCCGCAGTCTTGCCAGACGACTCGGTGCCCGCAGTCTTGCCAGACGACTCGGTGCCCGCAGTCTTGCCAGACGACTCGATGCCCGCAGTCTTGCCAGACGACTCGATGCCCGCTGTTCCGCCAGACGACTCGGTGCCCGCAGTCTTGCCAGACAACTCGGTGCCCGTAGTCTTGCCAGACGACTCGGTGCCTGCTGCTCCGCCTGGTGGCCCGGTGCCCAGCCTGATGTGCCTCTGTCCGGTGCCCAGCCTGATGTGCCTCTGTCCGGTGCCCAGCCTGATGTGCCTCTGTCCGGTGCCCAGCCTGATGTGCCTCTGTCCGGTGCCCAGCCTGATGTGCCTCTGTCCGGTGCCCAGCCTGATGTGCCTCTGTCCGGTGTCCAGCCTGATGTGCCTCTGTCCGGTGTCCAGCCTGATGTGCCTCCGTCCTTGATATCCCACCAATTACCGGATCCGGGCGGTGGAACATTTTGCCCATTTAGGACGGTTTGGAGCGTCCTGAGGTCGCTCCTTAAGGGGGGGTACTGTCAGGAATGGACTCGTCAATAGTGGTGGGACTCACCTGCCTTGTGGGTTGCAGTACCAGGACTGGCCAGCGGGTGCTCTCAGCAACCAGAGGCTCACTCCGGCAATTAGCCACCACCTGGGGCTGATTGCAGGTGGTGTATTTAAGGGATGGCCAGACCTGCAGTCTGTGCCTTGTTGTACTGTTTGCTTGGCCCTGGTTTCCTGATCCTGTTACTTCTGTCCAGACTCTGCTTGAACTCTGCCTGTACTGACCTCGGCTAGTCCTGACCACTCTCCCGCCTGCTCCTGGTACTCCGTTTGCCACCGACCCGGCCTGCTTGACTACTCTTGTATTGTATGTTTGTTATCTGTTGGAGGTTTGGTTCACTTTGTTTGCACTGTGTTTATGTTTAGTTTTGCACTGCGTTTGTATTGTTAGTCTTAATAAATTATATTATTTACTATATCTGCAGCCTGTGTTTCCCTCTGTCAGTCCACACACTTCTGGTCATACCCGCATCCCTGACACTTGGCCAATGCTGTCCGCAGCGTCCTGCAGGTGAATGTAATCTAGTGCGGACGACTGCCACTGCCTACGGTCCACAGGAGACCTGGAAGGTGGGGACTCCTCCACCAACAACCTGGGTAATATGGAAACCCTGAAGGTGAGGATCCACCCTAGATGGAGCAACCCGCTTTTCCTGAAGCACCTCCGCAAATCAGTAAGGTACTAAAATACATCTAGCCGTTACAAAAGGCACCACGGCCATGGAAAGAATATATCTCCAAGCACCCCCAGGAAAAACTACATCAAGTCATGCAAGCGGTACCGCCTGGAGGTCCCCGCATCCATTAGTGACAGAGGAAGCCTCCTCCCCCCTGAATACAATGGCCAAGAGACCTACTCAGGCATGCTGTCCTGCATCCACCGCTCACCGCATTCCTCCCTCTTTTTTAAGCAGACCTGACTGGGAGTGAACCCGTAACACTTAGGGCTCACAAACACTCCTCCAGCAGGAAAACAAAGGCAGCAGCGGCAAAGAAACATGAAGGGAAAATGCCCATTAAAAAAAATGGTGGCGCAACAGTCTCTGCAAAGCACTGCCCATGGAGCCCTGCCCCTCAGTGAAGGGAGGCCAGGGCCTCCAGCCCACTTTCAGAGACTGGGGAGAAGGGCAGGTGCCAAAAACAGTTGAAACTTCTCACTCCAGTAGGCCACAAATCTCTGGCCTAAATTTTGCCAACTTGTGCTTCAATTCCACCACCAGACGTCTGCTCACTTCCAGCAGTGTGACCTCACATAGTATTATGTTTGGTCTAACTGCACTTTTGGTCACACAATGGGCACTGAAGATTAACTTGATGGATATCAGCTGTTACAACCGCATTCAGAGTACACTTCTCGGCACCATTTTACCTCAAATAAAAATCTTTACATAGTGCGTAAACTTTAAAACATTTTATTGCCAACAAAAACATATCCAAATGTGCACTCACATGTAAAAGGTGCCTGAGTGCACCAAGTATAAAAAGCCTCCAATGTAAATCCATAATCTGGAGAAGCTGTGCTGTAGGAGTCATGGAACTCTTTATTTGAAACTCAAACTGGCTTTTTATACACTCAGACACTCAGGGGGCAATCCCCCCTCCCTGCATAATGACACAGGGTGGGGCAATCTACACTTAGCAACAAGAGACAGACACAACTTCACATCAGCAGATAGTCCCATCAGGAGGGAGGGCTGCTGGCGACACCTCCCCCCCCTCTCTAAGCTAATACATAAACACATGCATCCCATAATAGTTTGCTCCCAAGCAAGACACACAATAAAACAATGGGATGCAACCACATGGCATTAAACATTCAACAACCCCCCACCCCAATATTAGGACAGATCACCCTGTACCCCTAACAGGCACAGGGTGACTTAAACATAAGAGGGATATGGGGAGCTGAAACAGGGGTCTCCCCACCTCTCCAAAGTGAGCTGGGTTCCATGGGCCCCCCACCCAAAGTGACTCCCCTTACTATGCATATAGAAAATCCAATTAAGATGAACCATAACCATACAGCACAGATTCCCAGATAACTCGAACTACCAAATCAATATTTTGTACCAAATATAAAAAATATGTAACTTCACCTCCCCTCTCGTACTATGTTAAAAATGTATACACAATGTCGAGCCTCCCAGATTTTTATCTGGCAGTAATTTCAATAAAAACAAAAAAAAAATATTAAACAAATTACTAACAAATATTATGAACGAGTTCCTTCACCCTTTTTAATTTTTTTTTAGTGCGCTCCACATATTAAAATCCACATGAGCATGAAAGGGCGTAAACCACTCCTTCCGTGTCACAAGAAACAAAATCTTTAATAGAATACTCCTTGCCTGTAACAGAAATAATAAAAGTTTTTCTTAACCCTAGTGCAACTATAGCACTAACCTCAGGCAAAAAAAAGCTTTACCACCACAAAATAAAAAAACCTGATTTCCTAGGGGGATCTACTACATTATGCACCAGTTTGTCCCTAAGTGTAGGGCTTTTTTGTAGATAAACTTAGGTACATCTGAGAGAACAGATTTTAAATGTTTATCCAATTTAGGTATGGGCCAATACTGCTTAATAATCTGCTCCACTTCTTTATATTGAACATTATAATCCAAAACCACCAATACTCCCTGCAATGTCTTCTCCACCTTATTATCTTTATCTATCAATAGAGTTTCTGTCAAGCCCTCCAACTTGCTCTCATTCTGCTTCTATAAATTGATCATCATAACCCTTTTCTATGAATTTACGAGCCAGCCTCTGTGATTAATGTATATAGTCCTCCAGCTTACTACATTTCTTTTTATTCTCATAAACTGGCCCCTAGGTACATTAATAAGCCATGGCCTACGATAACTGTAACGGAACCGGACCCCAGACCGCACTTGGGTATAGTCCATTGTACCGCAGCTTCCCTGTCCGAACACAAATCCACGGACCACACCCTTGAAATCCCTCAGGAAATAGACAGCACCCAACTCTTCTTAAAACAGGAAGTCAACTACTTTATTTTACACACACAAGTTATATACACAGGGTGGGGAAACACAACCAGGAACAGGAAACACATCATCACCCCTCCCCATCCAACCAAGACACAGAACAATGGGGCAGCACAGGGCAAAAAGGACAATAGACAGCCATGTGGCCGAGAACAAAGGACAATACACAATAGACATTTACATACACACCCCTTAGCCCAACAGGCACAGGGTCACTTAAACATAAGAATTTGGGAAAATGATACAGAGGTCCCCCCACCCGCAAAAGTCACTCCCATCACAATAACTATTAATAGGTATATAGGAATTCCTATCCGTATTTTTGAAAGAAATAATGGTTTAAACCCTTCCTCATTCTTTGTAAGTTCCAGATCCAAAAAATGTATCCGAGTCTTACTAGACTCCCACATTAACCTAATATTACTACTATTGTTATTCATATTAACTAACATATCTTCTAGATACTGTGAGCTACCATTCCACATAATAATCAGGTCATCAATGAACACCTACAATATAGTTTAAGCTGTGGGGAAACCTCCTTAAAGATCATCTCTTCCTCCCACTGAGCCATATATATGTTAGCAAATTTTGCGACCATCGCTACTCTGGATATTTGTAAATAATATTCATTCTGATACCAAAAATAATTATGTTGTAAACAAAAGTCTAAACACTTTAGAAGGAACTTCTTATGCTTATTAGACAAAACTACTACTTTTATAAGGGGCCCATTGGGCAGCTGTCTTAGACCCCTCATGGTTAATGCTGGTATAGAGCGATGCCACATCATCAGCTGTCAGCATAATGGTATCAGTCTTGATGACACTCTGTTTTAATAATTGTAAGCCATGTTTGGTATCTTTCAAATATGATGTTGTCTGTTTTACTAGGGGTTGTAAAAATTGATCTATATACAGGTGAAGCTCAGAATCTCAGAAAATTAGAATATTGTGAAAAGGTGCAAAGTGTCCCACTCTAATCAGCTAATTAAGCCATAACACCTGCAAAGGGTTCCTGAGCCTTTAAATGGTCTCTCAGTCTGGTTCAGTAGGAATCACAATCATGGGAAAGACTGCTGACCTGACAGTTGTGCAGAAAACCATCATTGACACCCTCCATAAGGAGGGAAAGCCTCAAAAGGTAATTGCAAAAGAAGGTGGATGTTCCCAAAGTGCTGTATCAAAGCACATTAATAGAAAGTTATGTGGAAGGGAAAAGTGTGGAAGAAAAAGGTGCACAAGCAGCAGGGATGACCGCAGCATGGAGAGGATTGTCAGGAAAAGGCCATTCAAAAGTGTTGGGGACTTTCATAAGGAGTGGACTGAGGCTGGAGTCAGTGCATCAAGAGCCACCACACACAGACGGATCCAGGACATGGGCTCAAATGTCGTATTCCTCTTGTCAAACAGCTCCTGAACAACAAACAACGTCAGAAGCGTCTTATCTGGGCTAAAGAAAAACAGACCTGGTCTGTTGCTCAGTGGTCCAACGTCCTCTTTTCTGATGAGAGCAACTTTTGCATCTCATTTGGAATCCAAGGCCCCAGAGTATGGAGGAAGAATGGAGAGGCACACACTGCAAGATGCTTGAAGTCCAGTGTGAAGTTTCCTCAGTCTGTGTGGATTTGGGGAGCCATGTCATCTGCTGGTGTTGGTCCACTGTGCTTCATTAAGTCCAGGGTCAACGCAGCCATCTACCAGGAGATTTTGGAGCACTTAATGCTTCCTTCCGCAGATGAGCTTTATGGGGATACGGACTTCATTTTCCAGCAGGACTTGGCACCTGCCCACACTGCCACAAGCACCAAAACCTGGTTCAATGACCGTGGGATTACTGTGCTTGATTGGCCAGCAAACTCGCCTGACCTGAACCCCATAGAGAATCTATGGGGCATTGCCAAGAGAAAGATGAGAGACATGAGACCGAACAATGCAGAAGAGCTGAAGGCCGTTATTGAAGCATCCTGGTCTTCCATAATACCTCAGCAGTGCACAGGCTCATAGCTTCCATGCCACGCCGCATTGAGGTAGTAATAGCTGCAAAAGGGGCCCAAACCAAGTACTGAGTACATATGCATGCTTATACTTTTCAGAGACCCGATACTGTTTTATGTACAATCCTTGTTTTATTGATTGCATGTAATATTCTAATTTTCTGAGATTGTGGATTTGGGGTTTTCATGAGCTGTAAGCCATAATCATCACAATTGTGACAAATCACGGCTTGAACTATCTTGCTTTGCATGTAATGAGTCTATCTCATATAGTAGTTTCACCTTTTAAGTTGAATTACTGAAATAAATGAACTTTTGCAAGATACTCTAATTTTTCGAGTTTCACCTGTATACTTATTTTTTATTTGTTTTTATTGGCATTACTGTATTATCTGGGAGGCTCTGCATTGTGTATTTCTTTAACATGGTACGGGAGGGGAGGTAAAGTTAATTTTTTTTTATATTTGGTAAAAAATATTTATTTGGTAGTTCGAGTTATCTTGGATGGTGACGGTTCATCTTAATTGGATTTTCTATATGCATAGTAAGTGTTTGCATTTTGAATTGATGATAACCTTTTTTGCGGCTTGATCCAAAAAGGATACAGTATGTACTCCAAAACTGGTGCGCCTTCATTGTCCACGATAAAATGGCATCGGGGTCTATTCTTATGGCCGATCAGTGTCGGACGGTCCTATCAGTTTCCCCTTGAGAAAGTCACGTGACTAGTGACTAAACACGTCACCAAGGAGCTTTGGATGACGTCACGACTCAATACGGAGCTAGCGTTTACAGCAGCGATAGTGCACAGACCCAATAGGAGTACACATTGTTCCGGTCAGTGAGCAATACGGTACGGGCTGTTTGTGCAAATATGAGAGGATCTTTTTATTGGAGCGCAAACTGCTACATTTACGGCTGACTCCTACAACACAGCTTCTCTAGATTATGGATTAACATTGGAGGTTATTTATACTTGGTGTGGTCAGGCACCTTTTACATGCAAGTGCGCATCTGGATATGCTTTTTTTGGCAATAAAATGTTTTAAAGCTTACGGACTACTTACTCTGAATGCGGTGATAACAACTGATATCCATCAAGTTGATCTTTAGTGTCCATTGTGGGACCAAAAGTGCAGTTAGACCAAACATAATACTATGCAAGATCACACTGCTGAAGGTGAGCAGACATCTGGTGGTGGAATTATGCCCTATTGTGTTTGAAGCACTTGGTGATTTATTTTTTATGCAGTTTTTTTATGTAGAATTTTCCCGTACACTTTAGTATTTTGGTTTATGAATTGTAGCGCTGCACTGATTTTTTATCATAAGAGCGATAAACTGAGCGCTGGCCCAGGGGGGAGGGTGTCTTGAATAAACTCCCACAACAGTCCAGGACAGAATACCTCATGTGCCTGCTGCTGAGGCCAGCACCATACATTCCCCAAGGCTATGCCCATACTTACCCCCGGAGGCGGACAGGGGCAAACCCAAAAAGGGGCATCCCAAAGCACTGGTGGACCCTTTCTGGCAGAGACCAGGGGGACCTACAGGCATACAGTAACACAGGAAGGGCTACTTGCCACCAGGAGGTACTGCAACCCCATGAACGCCCCACGGGTAGTAGGCCCAGGAGCCCGGGCCTGTAGAAGAGGAGGAGAACCCCAAAGGGACCAACTGCCACAGGGAGTACCCCACATCCAAAGATGGAAGGAAGGGGGCTTCTACTTACCAATCCAGCTGGAGTGTGTCCTCCTCTCCACCGAAGTGGGGGGCTGTTGGCCAGGGGTAACACTGAGACACAGACCATAGGCACCCGGTCATATGCGTCCCCGCGAGACGTTCAACTCACTGACCGCCCTGGTCTAGTATGGGGCACAGGCACGGCTGACAGTCTGCACGTGCTCGCTAGTCAGACTGGGATGACCACTGGATCTAGATTATCAAGCCCAACGTCCAGCCAGACTGTTGATAGAAGATCTCCGTAGGAAAAATAAAAATTCCATGGAAAAATTAAAAGCCATGGGACCACAAGTCAAAGCCAAAAACATTACATCCATACTCCTGAAGACACTAGGCAGGATGACTAGGTTGCCTACAGCCGAAAGGACTGTCCATAGGAGGTGCCAAGTTTCTTTTCTGCCTAGTGTCCTACTCCTGTAGGTGAGGCTAAAAAACCCTGTTTGGTAATGAATAAAGAAGAAACAGCTGTGTCCGTCAATGAACGTAAGAGAAATATGGTATATCCCACCTTGTACATAATGGTGCTAGTGGTTCTAAGAGAAGGAGTGTGGAAATTGATGGGCAGAGGAAAGATCACGATCTAAGCAAGTTTTGACCTCTTTTACCATCTGAGGTCATATATTGAGGATTAACATATTTATCTATTACTGCATGTGTGGCAGTAAATTCAGCAAAGGGGGTGATTTTCAGCCAGAGGTGGAGGTATTTTATAGCACAAAGACGATCACAAGACACTGAGTGTGGACTGGCACAAGATTTTTACAGGTTTTGTTTTTTCACAGGATTGGATTTATATAAAACACATTTACAGTATATCTACATATATTTTTAGATATGTATGTTATCACATTCTTTTTGTGCTTTACAGTATTTACATTTATTACATTCAATTTGTGCTCGACAGTATCAGGATTGGATTGAGTATTTTTTAGATTGGGGCAGCACAGTAGCTAAATGGTTAGCAATTCCGCCTGGCAGTACTAGGGTCGTTGGTTCAAATCCCAGCTCCGGCACCACCTGCCTGGAGTGTAACGGAACCGGTACCCAACCGCACTTGGGTATATTCCGTTATACCGCAGCTTCCCCTGTCCGAACACCATCCACGGACCACACCCTTGAAATCCCTCAGGAAATAGACAGCACCCAGCTCTTAATACAGGAAGCCAACTCTTTTTATTTTAACACAAAACATAGGATATATACAGAGGGCGGGGAAACACAACCAGGAACAGGAAATACACAGAACAATGGGATGAAACACATGGCAAAGGACATTGACCAACCCCCACACCAATACACAAACAGTACATCCCATAATAGTTGGCTGGACAGGAAGAAACAGCACAACGGGGGGTAGCACATGGCAAACAAACAATGGGCAGCCATGTGGCCGAGAACAAAGGAACACACACTATACACAAGACTCAGACAGACATTCACATATACACCCTGTACCCCTTAACAGGCACAGGGTGCCCTAAACATAATGGGAATTTGGGAAGATGATACAGAGGTCCCCCCACCCCCAAGAGTCACTCCCGTCACATGGAGTTCACATGTTCTCCCTGGTTCTGCATGGGTTTCCTCTGGGTACTCCGGTTTCCTTCCACACAACGAAGACATGCTGGTACGTGAATTGGCTCCTGTAGTATGTATGAATGTAAGTTAGGGACCTTAGATTGTATGCCCCTTAAGGGTTAGGGACTGATGTGAATGTACTATATATAGCACTGAGTAAATTGACAGCGCTATAGAAGTACCTGAAATAAATAAGCAAAATTATATTCCAAAAAATACCACTCCTAATATTGGTGATAATTCACTGTTCAACAAATTTTTATTTTTTGCCAGTTTTGGAAACAAAAGGATCCATTTCTTAATGAATTTCACATTCTGAGTTCAAATATAACAATGAAATTTGTCAATTGGCTCTAGTTTTTCTGTAAACAGAACGTTTTCTACTATAGGTGTAATGACTACATAATGCACAATAATTATATAGATAGATGTCTTTCCACAAATATAAAGCAAGTGATATTGACTACATAACAAAGCCTAAATGGCATAATATATTGCATAGGATTACCAAGAAAAATTATAGCCATAAGCTAAGTTGAATCATTTTAATACTTAGGATTCTCACTAGTTTTGTCTTCAGTTTGTGTCGGTTTTGCTTCTCTTGGCTTTTCTCTTGTATTTGAGGAAAGGGCTAGCTCTTACAACTGCACGTGACTACACGCTTCAGGTTCTTCCTCACTTGACTCAACCACGAAGGATTCTGGTGCTTTAGGAATTGGTAGCCCCTCTCCATGAGGAACTGGACGTATTGCCGATGGAATATTTGGATAGTGCACAGATAACTTTTTCTTCTTATTTAGCCCTTTTACAATTGGAGGCACCATACAAAAGTAACAATTACTACCATGATCTGTTGGCTCTCTCCAAATCATTGGCACAGCGAAAGGCATAGATGCCTTTTTTCCATTCAACCATTGCTCCAGTGCCGTCACACAAGAATTGCAGCATATATGTGGTGCCCAGCTCTTGTCCTGGTCTCCTATCTTGCAGCCAAAATACAAGTTGTAGGCTTTCTTAATCATTCCTGTTATCCTCCTTTTTTGTGAGATAAAAGTTATTTCACCGCAGATATAGCAGAAATTATCTGCTTTATTCACACAAGTTCGAGGCATTACCGAGTAGCCTATATAAGCATAAAACGAAATGTAAAGACGCTGTCGAACTACAATCAGCTACAGATACTGCAGATACTGCAGCTTTTATGCAGTGAAGTGATGCAATTAAAGGCTAATATTGCATCATCTCAGTATACATGCAATTTTCTATTGGTCACCAGTATCAATTGCGCAATATGCAGCTGAAGTTGCATCATAATTTTGAATGGCTTATGTCATTAGATGGGTGAATATATCATGGAAACTAGAGCCAATCAACATTTTTTAGGGTCATTTTCGTTTTCAGCACCCCAAAATTATGTAAGATTAGCTAATTTTATGCCCAAAACTTTTTACCTGTTGAACAGTGTAATTAGCGGCGCATTATATATATGTGTCACATTAATTCCTTTTGATGGTCTCTATGTGCAAACTCATTTACACAAATATTAGATGGCCCCCACACCCAGAAGTGCGTCACCACGTCCCCGGAAGTTGCATACCATGCGTTGCGCCACGTTGTCACGTGACTTCATCAGGGTATCCTTATTAAAAGTTGTTTACCTTTGGTAATACACGATTGGAGCAAATTTCTGTGTAACTATGGAGAGGAATATATATTATGATCCTGGCTACCATTCTTATCATGGGTGATTATTGAAGGAACCTCCCGGTCTTAATTTGGAGTCTATATAAAGTGGAAAAAAGGCTGTGTTCTGATGATCCCGATTTCTGGAATTTATGCAACAAGGCTCATTAAAGGCTATATTCTGGTGAGTGCACACCTAAGAGGGGTTGTATGAAAGACACAACACGTGGTTTATTTATTTCTGCACTGGGAGTAACAGAGGATTCACATTGTGGAAGATTTTTTTTTTTTTACTTTTTTTGGCATTAATTACACTGGACTTATATTTTACAGTGTTTTGTGGGCACTATTATATCATATATAATTTGTTTATTTTTTGTCACATATAATTTATGTCACTTAATATTTGTGTAAATGAGTTTGCACATGGAAACCATCAAAAGGAATTAATGTGAAAAAATACCACTCCTAATATTGGTGATAATTAGCAGCGCATTTTATATATATATATATATATATATATATATATATATATATATATATATATATATATAAAAAAATGTGCTGCTAATTATCACCAATATTAGGAGTGGTATTTTTTGGAATAAGTTTTACATAGTATTTAAAGTGGCAACTGATTGGATATAATATTGAATATTTAAAAGCATCAATTGGCGCGGTTTAGTGATTAACATACTTTTAAGAATCACTCTATTTTTAACAGAATGGGGATGTATCATGTATCTTGATTTTAAGATTAAAAGATGGGATTGATTCATTTGTTCCCAAAAGCAGTACTTTTTCCTCTCTGCATACTAACTCTAATGTAGCATGCTTTGTAGAGAAAGTTTTGAAAGAAATCAAGGAAGTTAAAAGTTCACCTTTTAGAAAAAATAATAAATGCACATTTTTCTGCACGTACATTTATTATTTTTGTCTGCAGGAGCTTGTAAAGCATTGCACCAGTGAACTTATCCTATAAAGTGTTACTAAACCCATGACCCTGCATTCACTATATCTGGTCTTCCACAGTACACACTACATGGAAATGCAATTATTGTAGTAAATATAAACTGCTAAAGACCTCTTCTCATCAGCAGCATATAGCAGTCTTGTGACATCTATCAGTGTCCAGCTGAGCACTGTCTAAAGCTTGTAGGAGGCGTTTTCATTCTGCTCTGACTGTCCTATGAGGCTGCATACCCCTGAACCTCTGTCTGGACATTGCTGATTGGCCCTGTGCTGATAACATGCACCCTCCCAAGAAAAAAAAAAAAAAAAAAAACTCTTGCAATACACACTAAACTGAGTATGTGCAAAGTAACTCTTACTATCAGCAGATGGATTAGAGGACAGTAGAAGGGGAGGATCAGAAAAGATGAGATCAAACAGCCTCTTTACATAATGCGGAAGATTATCATTGCAGCAGCAGCTCCCAGCTCCCTTGCCTCCCCCATTTCATGCCTCCTAAATACCGCACCTCCTCCCACCCATCTGGAGGTGGCGGATCGTGGAACAGCGGGCTGAAAAAAAAATTTTCGCTGCGCACCAGGCCAGCTCCGGATCCGCAGCCAAGATGGCTCCTACGGACAGTGGGATATCAGGGAGCATATCAGAGCTCTCCCAACTAAGGCCGAAATACAGCAGTTAATTACTGCTGTGGAACTCTCATGCAAGCAGGCCATAGAGGGGCTCAGGGAGGACACAGTTGCACTGGGACATAGAGTTGAGGTAAGGGAGACCACTCATGAAGAAGTTTTGCAAACAGTTACTACTATACAGGAGACTGTTCATCATGAAGATATGTTTAATACTTTACTGGACCAGCTTGATGATCAAGAAAATAGAGACCGGAGACAGAATATTCGCATTCGCGGATCGCCTGAAGCTACCCGTGCCTCAGATCTCCTTCTTACTACTCAGGGCCTGTTTTGCCAGATTTTGGGGGACTCTGCTCCTGATGTAATTGAATTGGATAGGGTTCATAGAGCCCTTCTGCCTGTCCCTCAAGATGCTGACAACCCACGGGACGTTATTTGTAAATTACATAAATATTCTGTGAAAGAGGCGATTATGAAAGCGGCTCGCTTCTCCCTACATATTGATTTTGATGGGGCTATTATTACAATCTTCCCGGATTTATCCAGCCGAACCCTTATGCAGCGGCACACTGTTCACCCTCTACTTGATGCCTTACATGCAGCTCAGGTGCCATACCATTGGGGCTTTCCGTTTCGCCTGACTGCGTCCCGAAATGGAAAGACTGCAACATTACGTACCAAAGATGACCTGTCACATTTCCTCACCACACTGGATCTTTCTCCAGCTGATTTTCCAGATTGGCAATTGCACAGTTCCATTCCACTCCCACGACATCAGGACCACAGGCAACAAGCTTCTACAGGGTCCCGCAAGAGGAATTGCATGGGCTGCAGGGGTCCGGATCGGATCTCCTCCTATTCTAATTGATCTATCAAGATCTGTGTTCTTTTTTCTTTTTCTTCATTTTGTGGTGTAAGCTGAACGCATTTACCCTAAAGTTTGCACTTAGTCTTCTCAAAAAGTCTTTGTGGCTTCTGTGAAATGGGGGATGTATATGTGCTTGTGTGTATGAGCATGTATATATCTAAATATGTGTATGTATCTGTGCACAGGTACGCTGTAATATTGATAATGCTGCTGTTTCTGCTGCTGGTTATATGGTTTTGTAAATTATATTGTTCTCTTATATTTGTCTCGGGGTGGCCGGGTGACGCCCCTGCTGTGTCCTTTGTCACGTCCCGCACCTTAGACCGGTCCTCCGGTGGAGGACTTATACTCCGCGTTTTTGCAGTTGGGGCGGCCCTCTGAGAAGTTGTTCTTTTCCTCTTTCCCATGGGGACCACCTTTTTAGACGATATGCATTTTTACGGATTGTGTTATATTTTTTTTTTCTTTGTCTTTTCCTTTTTCTTTTACTTTTTTATGGTTTCTGCTGGCTTCCATCCCTATGTCTTCAGAGGCGGAGTCCCTCCTTTTTTTTTTTATTATATCTGCCCGGTGTGCTTCATTTGGCTAAATGGAGATTTTGAAATAATTACCAGTTTGTATATGCTATTTCTCATATATTGTTCTGATGGCTAGTAAACTGACCACTTTGAATGTCTTGACTTATAATGTCCGTGGGTTGTGTTCTCCCCAGAAGAGGGGTCGCCTTTGGCAGGAATTGCGGCATCTGTCCCCAGATGTGATTTTCTTACAGGAGAAGTACTTCACTGCCAAATCGACCTAGCATATGCCCCTTGGGATTTTTGATCAGTGGTACCTTAGCGTTTCTCCTGTGGCCAAGGCCAGGGGGGGTCTTGATTGCTATCCGCAGATCCTGTCCATTCCTCCTTTTATCCCAACTGATTGACCCTGAAGGTCGCTTTATATCTTTGAAGGGTTCTTTGTATGGTCATACATATACTTTTGCTACACTTTATGCTCCAAATGTCTGCACAGTTGACTTTTTGTCAGTCGTCCTGAAGAAACAGAGATTTTAGAGAGGGTATGGTGATTCTGGGGGGGTGACTTTAATGTTTCCCTGGACCGCTGTCTGGATGCATCCTCTGTGGCAGAGCTTCCTTATCTTTTTGTGCGCTGAGACATGTTAGGCAACTTTTACGGGAACTTCACCTGGTGGACAGCTGGAGGGTAATGCATCCTCGGGATAAAGATTATAGTTACTATTCTAAGACACGATTCTTACTCCCGTCTGGATCTTCTCTTCATTGATCAGTTTTATTTGTGTGATGTGCTTAAATCCTCTATTGGCTCCATTACCATATCTGATCATTCTCCTGTAGTGCCCTCTGGCTGCCTACCGGACTGAAATGGTGTGGCGACTTAATGAGAATTTGTTGGATGATCCGATGGTGGTTGAGGCAATTTCCCGCTCCTTACAATATTATTTTGAGATCAATTCTGCTAGCGGCGCATCCACGCAGGCGGTCCGGGAGGGTCATAAGGCAGTGATTAGGAGGGAACTGACCGCCCATGGTTCTAGGCGTAAGAGGGAGAAGATGAAAGAAACTGGGGAATTGCTGGATAGGATTCATGCTCTGGAAACTAAACAAACAATATTTTGACTCCTCAGATGGCCAAACTTTAGATACTTTGCATGTATCTCTCTCTCTCAACGTTTGGACAGTAAGGCTCTTGATAAAATTCCATTTTATGCTCACCGTTTCTATGAGCACGGGAACAAATGTGGCCATCTTCTAGCTCGGCAACTAAAAAAGCGTCAGTCTGTACGCCATGTTTATAGTCTGGTGACTGGTGGGGGTCATGTAGAAGACTCTCACTCCATTGCGGATTTGTTTTAGTAGTTTTATGCTTCTCTATATGATATCCCTGGTACACCTCCCAGTGTGGACCCTGAAGCTCCGCTCCATTCCATACGCAATTATCTAAAAGATTCCCCTCTCCCTGCTTTACCTGCTTTGATTGTTGAAGAACGTAAATGACCCATCACGCTGGAGGAATTGTCGAAGGTGGTTGCCTCCCTTCCCTTGGGTAAAAGCCCGGGACTGGATGGCTTCTCTAATCAATATTATAAAAAAATGTTCTCCCTTCTTGCTGGCGCGTTTTGTACTTAACTCCCTTACTTTGTCCAATTCCTTGCCACGGAGGCGCTCCTGGCTCACATTACTATTCTGCCTAAGCCTGGAAAGGACCCTCAATACTGTGCCAATTATAGGCCAATTTCTTTACTGAACTCTGACACTAAGCTACTGGCCAAAATCCTCGCTCTGCGTTTGCAGGACCCTGTTGTGGGCCTAGTCCACCAGGATCAGACTGGCTTTATAGTGGGTTTTGAGGCCCGAGACAACACTATTCGGGCTTTGCATATCTTACATTGGGCTCAATATGGCCCAGATCAGACACCTAGTGTAGTGCTGTCCATGGATGTTGAGAAGGCGTTTAATCTGGTGGACTGGACCTATATGACGGCGGTTTTGCGGGGCCTCGGTTTGGGGGAATGCATGATGGGTTGGATCCTAGCCTTTTAGAATTCTCCTAGTGCCCGTGAATGGAGTGCTATCTGCCCGTTTTGATATACATAACAGAACTTGTCAGGGTTGCCCACTGTCCTTTATTATTTACTTTAGTTTTGGAACCTTTTCTGCGGAAAGTTCGTTCCCACCCAGACATTGCAGGGATTCACGTAGGATCTACGGAGCAGAAGTTGTCGGTCTATGCGGATGACCTTCTTTTCTATCTGTCGAGACCCCTCCTTTCTGTACCGGTTCTTATGGCGGAGCTTCAACAATTCGGCATCATCTCCAATTTTAAAATTAACAATAATAAATTGTTTCTTTTCCGGATCCATGTCTCCCCCCCCCCCCCCCCCCCTTTAGCTAAGTCACTACAACAAGCCTTTTCTTTTGTATGGCGGACAGACTCTTTACTATATCTGGGGACCCAGATCTCCTATGACACTCAGCTTTTATGCGACCTTAACTACGGTAAATTATTGACTTCTATCTCGCATGATTTGCAACAATGGCGTAATCCCCCTTGACTTGGTTTGGTCAGATAAACATTCTGAAAATGACGATATTGCCACGGATATTGTACTTTTTTTACACCATACCCATTTCATTACCCCAATCCTTTTTCAAACGGCTTCGTAGAGCGTTTTTGACTTTTATTTGGCATGATAAACATCCTAGACTGGCATACGATATTTTGCGGAGACACAAACTAGAGGGTGGGGTGGGACTTCCTGATGTGGCCCTGTATTACAAGGCTATGGCCTTGGTACGCATTCTTAATTGGCAGCATGATACCCTGACGAAACAATGGGTTTCCCTGGAGAAGTTAATGGCAGGCAGAAATGTGGCGGGTGCCCCCTGGGTTCCGAAGACTTGTAGAGGCCTTTCTGACTGGACCTCCCCACTGACGCGTACTACCCTGACAGTTTGGGATAGAATGAATGGGACTGGGTTGTATGCTCCTGAGACTTCTGGCCCCATTGGGAGGCTACCCATGGTTTTCCCCTGGGGAGAACATTAGATTTTTCAGTTCCTGGGGTGCTGATGGGGATTGTTCCTGCGCTAACCTCACTCCCAAGGGTGTCCTTTTACCCCTCCCTCTGTTGCTCTCTAAATATGGAACCTTTCCCTTTGCTACATGGCGACATCGCCAACTGACTTTAAGTCTTTACTCCCTAGACTTCATTCTAGACTGACCCTTACAGCATATGAACGTATGTGTACCGTGCTTCCTGATTCTAGACATTTATCCCAAATGTATAAACTGGTGTTAAGCGAGTATTCTATATCAACTCCCTATTTTGTGAAGGAATGGGAGAAAGAACTAGGCCTCGATTTTTCCCCTCAGCACATACATAGGATTTTTAAAATAGTACACTCCTCCTCCATCAGCTCTTGTATTCAGGAATCCTCTTATAAATTTCTTACTCGATGGTATCAGACCCCGTCCCGCTTAGCCCAAATTTTTCTCACAGCTAACCCCCTCTGCTGGAGAGATTGTGGTCATCTAGGTACCTTTCTCCACCTCTGGTGGACTTGCCCTAAAATTGCGTCCTTTTGGGCTGCAATTTCCCCATGGACACAAAAATGGTCTTTGGGCCCTCTGGAACAATCCCCTCTCTGTTTAATCTTTCATGCTACCCCAACCTCTATGAAGGCCTACAGGCGTAGTGTTATACCCCATCTTTTGAGTGCGGCCAGATCTATGATCCCGAGGTTCTGGAAATGCCCTACAGATTGGAAACGGGAAGTAGCTAAAATAATTGATGCCGAGCGTTGAGTCCACCTGGTCAGAGGTCAGGGGGAGAAATTTAAAGACATTTGGCAAGGATGGATGTTTTACTCCTCTGAAATACCAGATGCATGAGCCTTTCTGGGTGGTTTCTCTGTTTAGTGCTTGCAATTTGTGCCGATGTATGCACATGGGGTTTTTTTTTTCTCCTACTGCTATTTGGCGCCTATTACTTTTACGTACAGTTTTATTGGATGTTTCTGGAAGTCTAGTGCTGTACTATTCCTTTCTCCGCCCCCCCCCCCTTTTTTTTCCCCCGTCTCTCTCTCTCCTTTCATTTTTCTTCTTATTTCTTTTGTTTGAATTACTGGAATTCTAACGGTTATGATTATTCCGTTTATGCACAACTATGGTCAAGTAGCCTGTTTACATTTGTTGTTATATGGGGGCTCCCTTTGTATTTATGACCTCTTTGCCAGGTTAAAATATATATGTTGACTTACTGTTTTGTTTATTTTACTTCTTGTCATTGGAAAATGTTAATAAAGACTGATTATAAAAAAAAAGATAAACAGGGTAAAGAATAAAGATCGTATTTTCTTATAAATAACAAAATAGGGTGGTAGTAGGACAATATAGCCATCATGAATGTGAAATAATATCAGAATACTGTAAGTGTCTGAAAATTTTAAGGAATTATTAATTTCTCAAGAGGCATTAGCATAAGGGACACATCTTACTGATCTTCTCCCTTGTGCTGATTTTGTGTTTTCATTTTGCTTGCACTTAAGCTTTAAAATGGGATATCAACAGCTATACACAAAAAGATCGCAATTTTTTATAATGCTGTGTGTTACAAAACAAATTATCAGTTTAAAAAAAAAAAAAAAAAAGTGCTTTAATTAACCACTTCCCATCCATAGGACGTACCCTTAGATCCTTGGATGGGAAGGGTGATAACTCGGTCATTACTGCAGCAATGAATGAGATATCAATTTTTTTTAGAGCTGCTGATTGAGGCCAGTGAAAGTAATCTAAGTGGCTAAAGAGCCGCTAGATTACTTTTACAGGCAGTGGAAGAGGGTCTCCCCTCCTGCCGCCACCTTTACTGGGCTCTCCTTAATCATTCCAATCAGCAGCATCTGGTTCCAGAAACAGAGTGAGAGGAACGGATGTTTTTCCTCCCTCTCTGTGACATCAGAAACCGGAAGGGACGAGGATTTCATCACTTCCATTTTCGGTAAACAAGCGATTGTTGTAACTAGCATTAGATCAAACCAATCTCAGTTTGAGATCTCCAAAGAGAGGACCTGTCATGGCCCATGCTACCACAAGAGATGTTTTTCATCCCTAGTGATAAAAATAAAAAAGTGACAAAAAAAAAAATGAAAAGTTACAACGAAAAAGAAAAAAAAAAAAAAATGTAAAGCGCCCCCATTCCTTGTTCACATGCAAATGAGAATACATGCATCAGGCCCTCAAATATGCAATCATTCTACCACTAGACCTTCTCTAACTCTAAACTGGGAGAGAGAGACGGAAGGAGAGAGAGAGGGAAGAAGAGACAGAGGGAAGAAGAGACAGAGGGAAGAAGAGACAGAGGGAAGAAGAGACAGAGGGAAGAGGAGAGTGGGGAGAGAGAGGAGAGAGCGGAGAGAGGAGAGCGGAGAGAGAGAGGGGAGAGAGAGGGGAGAGAGAGGGGAGAGAGGGGGGAGAGAGGGGGGAGAGAGGGGAGAGAGGGGGGAGAGAGGGGGGAGAGAGGGG